>NC_053024.1:655599866-655811238 GCF_003073215.2 Triticum urartu | reverse complement strand
GAATAGACCCGGGGGCCATAGGTTTCACTAGTGGCTTCTCTCAAGAGCATAGATATTCTACAGTGGGTGAACAAATTACTGTTGAGCAATTGATAGAAGTGAGCATAGTTATGAGGTTATCTAGGTATGATCATGTATATAGGCATCACGTCTGTGACAAGTAGACCGACTCCTGCCTGCATCTACTACTATTACTCCACTCATCGACCGCTATCCAGCATGCATCTAGAGTATTAAGTTAAAAACAGAGTAACGCCTTAAGCAAGATGACATGATGTAGAGGAATAAATTCATGCAATATGATAAATACCCCATCTTGTTATCCTCGATGGCAACAATACAATACGTGCCTTGCAACTCTTTCTGTCACTGAGTAAGGACACCGCAAGATTGAACCCAAAGCTAAGCACTTCTCCCATTGCAAGAACTACCAATCTAGTTGGCCAAACCAAACGGATAATTCGAAGAGACTTGCAAAGATAACTCAATCATACATAAAAGAATTCAGAGAAGATTCAAATATTATTCATAGATAAGTTGGATCATAAACCCATAATTCACCGGTCTCAACAAACACACCGCAAAAAGAAGATTACATCGAATAGATCTCCATGAGAGAGGGGGAGAACATTGTATTGAGATCCAAAAAGAGAGAAGAAGCCATCTAGCTACTAGCTATGGACCCGAAGGTCTGAAGTAAACTACTCACACTTCATCGGAAGGGCTATGGTGTTGATGTAGAAGCCCTCCATGATGGATGCCCTCTCCGGCGGAGCTCCGGAACAGGCCCCAAGATGGGATCTCGTGGATACAGGAAGTTGCGGCGGTGGAATTAGGTTTTTGGCTCCCTCTGGTCTAATGGGGGTACGTAGGTATATATAGGAGGAAGGAGCACGTTGGTGGAGCTCCGAGGGGCCCACGAGGCAGGAGGGCGCGCCCAGGGGGGGCGCCCTCCACCCTCGTGACCTCCCCGGAAACTTCTTGGAGTAGGGTCCAAGTCTCCTGGATCACGTTCGGTGAGAAGATCACGTTCCCAAAGGTTTCATTCCGTTTGGACTCCGTTTGATATTCTGTTTCCTCGAAATACTGAAATAGGCAAAAAAATAGCAATTCTAGGCTTGGCCTCCGGTTAATAGGTTAGTCCCAAAAATAATATAAAAGTGGAAAATAAAGCCCAATATAGTCCAAAACAGTAGATAAAGTAGCATGGAGCAATCAAAAATTATAGATACGTTGGAGACGTATCAATGAGCCTCTCAAAAATCTCTTCATTATTTTCTGAAAAATTCTGAATTTTGTAGTAACTTCAAAATAAAAGTGAACCAAACTCAATAAAATTGATAGCAACTTCTCCTACAAGTGCCTAGAGCCTATATCATGCATCAAAACTACTTTTGACCATATAAATTTGACATGCAAGCTCAAGAACAGGGCACCTAAGAAGCAAAAATTTGCAATGAATAAAGCACTAGAACAAAAACTAATTGGACCAATGGAGGAGCCACATACCAAGGAACAATCTCCCCAAGCAGTTTTGTGAGAGGTGCTTTGAGCATGAAGATCGAAAATCACAGCAAAATGATCTAGAACTCGTGCTTGAGCTGGATATTCGTGTTTGTGGGAGGAAGAAAAAGTGTGTGGGTGCAGGAATAAGTGGAGGAGGGCCACCGTGGGCCCACGAGGCAGGTGGGTGCGCCCTCCACCCTCGTGGCCAGGTGGATGCCCCCTGATGTGTTCTCAGTGCCAAATATTCTCAAATATTCCAGAAAAAATCATATTTAAATTTTAGAGCATTCGGAGAACTTTTATTTTGGGGTATTTTTATATTGCACGGATAAATCAGATTACAGACGGAAAGTACTTATTTTTATTTTATTTAATTTAAATAACAGAAAATAAAAGGAGGGTACAGAAGGTTGTGCCTTCTTGTTTCATCCATCTCATGCTCATCAAAAGGAATCCACTAACAAGTTTGATCTAGTCTTGTTAACGAACTCATTCCGAATAACATGGAGCCGGAGAAGTTTCGAATAACACTATGTTACCTCAACGGGAATATGCACATCTCCAACAATAAGAATATCATATTTCTTCTTGACAATAGGAAGAGGAAATTCAAAACCTCCAAATATAATCGATGGAATTTTCCAATATAATTGATACTGTGGACTTGAGGTTGTTTCCTCGGAAAGTGTACCGTATGCTCATTACCATTAACATGAAAAGTTACATTGCCTTTAGTGCAATCAATAACAGCCCCTGCAGTATTCAAAAAAGCTCTTCCAAGAATAATAGATATACTATCGTCCTCGGGAATATCAAGTATAGGGGATCGTAATAGCTTTCGAGGGTAGAGTATTCAACCCAAATTTATTGATTCGACACAAGGGGAGCCAAAGAATATTCTCAAGTATTAGCAGCTGAGTTGTCAATTCAACCACTCCTGGAAACTTAGTATCTGCAGCAAAGTGTTTAGTAGCAAGTAATATGATAGCGATGGTAACGGTAACAAAAGAGTAACAAAAGCAAAGTAATGTTTTTGGTATTTTGTAGTGATTGTAACAATAGCAATGGGAAAGTAAATAAGCGTAAACCAGTATATGGAAAGCTCGTAGGCATTGGATCAATGATGGATAATTATGCCGGATGCGGTTCATCATGTAACAGTCATAACATAGGGTGACACAGAACTAGCTCCAATTCATCAATGTAATGTAGGCATGTATTCCGAATATAGTCATACGTGCTTATGGAAAAGAACTTGCATGACATCTTTTGTCCTACCCTCCCGTGGCAGCGGGGTCCTAATGGAAACTAAGGGATATTAAGGCCTCCTTTTAATAGAGAACCGGAACAAAGCATTAGCACATAGTGACTACATGAACTCCTCAAACTACGGTCATCACCGGTAAGTATCCCGATTATTGTCACTTTAGGGTTAACGGATCATAACACATAATAGGTGACTATAGACTTGCAAGATAGGATCTAGAACTCTCATATATTGATGAAAACATAATAGGTTCAGATCTGAAATCATGGCACTCGGGCCCTAGTGACAAGCATTAAGCATAGCAAAGTCATAGCAACATCAATCTCAGAACATAGTGGACACTAGGGATCAAACCCTAACAAAACTAACTCGATTACATGGTGAATCTCATCCAACCCATCACCGTCCAGCAAGGCTACGATGGAATTACTCACGCACGGCGGTGAGCATCATGAAATTGGTGATGGAGGATGGTTGATGATGATGACGGCGACGAATCCTCCTCTCCGGAGCCCCGAACGGACTCCAGATCAGCCCTCCCGAGAGGTTTTAGGGCTTGGCGGCGGCTCTGTATCATAAAATGCAATGATTTCTTCTTTTTTTTTATTTTTTCTCCCCGAAAGTAGTTATATAGAGTTGGAGTTGGGGGGGGGGGTCTCCAGGGGGCCCACGAGGTTGGGGGGCGCGCCCTAAGGGGGGGCCCACCCTCGTGAGAAGGGTGTGGCCCCCTGGTCTTCATCTTTGGCGAGGATTTTTTATTATTTATTATAAGATATTCCGTGGAGTTTCAGGTCATTCCGAGAACTTTTGTTTTCTGCACATAAAACAACATCATGGCAATTCTGCTGAAAACAGCGTCAGTCCGGGTTAGTTCCATTCAAATCATACAAGTTAGAGTCCAAAACAAGGGCAAAAGTGTTTGGAAAAGTAGATACGACGGAGACGTATCAACTCCCCCAAGCTTAAACCCTTGCTTGTCCTCAAGCAATTCAGTTGACAAACTGAAAGAAATAAAGAAAAACTTTTACAAACTCTGTTTGCTCTTGTTGTTGTAAATATGTCAAGCTAGCATTCAAGTTTTCAGCAAAGATTATAACTAACCATATTTGCAATAATTCTTAGGTCTCATGTTTACTCATATCAATAGCATAATCAAGTAGCAAGCCATAATAATAAAACTCGGATGACAACACTTTCTCAAAACAATCATAATATGATATAACAAGATGGTATCTCGCTAGCCCTTCTAAGACCGCAAAACATAAATGCAGAGCACCTTTAAAGATCAAGGACCGACTAGACATTATAATTCATGGTAAAAGAGATCCAATCATAGTCACACCCAATATAAATTAACAGTAATGAATGCAAATGACAGCTGCGCTCTCCAGCTAGTGCTTTTTAATAAGAGGATGATGACTCAGCATAAAAGTAAATAGATAGGCCCATCGCAGAGGGAAGCATGGATTTGTAGAGGTGCCAGAGCTCGGTTTTGAAATAGAGGTGAATAATATTTTGAGCGGTATACTTTCATTGTCAACATAACAACCAAGAGATGGCGATATCTTCCATGCTGCACACATTATAGGCGGTTCCCAAACAGAATGGTAAAGTTTATACTCCCCCTCCACCAACAAACATCAATCCATGGCTTGCTCGAAACAACGAGTGCCTCCAACATACATCAGGTCCCAGGGGGAGTTTTGTTTGCAATTATTTTGATTTAGTTTGCATAGAGCATGGGACTGGGCATCCCGGTGACCAGCCCTTTATCTCGTGAGTGAGGAGCGGAGTCCACTCCTCTTGAGAATAACCCGCCTAAGATGGAAGATATAGACAACCCTAGTTGATACATGAGCTATTAGAGCATACAAAACAGGATGATTATTTGAAGGTTTAGAGTTTGGCACATACAAATTTACTTGGAACGGTAGGTAGATACCGCATATAGGAAGGTATAGTGGACTCATGTGGAATAACTTTGGGGTTTAAGGAGTTTGGATGCACAAGCAGCATTCCCGCTTAGCACAAGTGAAGGCTAGCAAAAGACTGGGAAGCGACCAACTAGAGAGCGACAACAGCCATGTACATGCATTAAAATTAATCAGCATTGGATACAAGCATGAGTAGGATATAATCCACCATGAACATAAATATCGTGAAGGCTATGTTGATTTGTTTCAACTACATGTGTGAACATGTGCCAAGTCAAGTCACTTAAATCATTCAGAGGAGGATACCACCCTATCATACCACATCATAACCATTTTAATAGCATGTTGGCACACAAGGTAAACCATTATAACTCATAGCTAATCAAGCATGGCACAAGCAACTATGATCTCTAATTGTCATTGCAAACATGTTTATTCATAACAAGCTGAATCAAGAACGATGAACTCATCATATTTACAAAAACAAAAGAGGTCGAGTTCATACCAGCTTTTCTCATCTCATTCAATCCATCAAATATCATCATAATTGCCTTTCACTTGCACGACCGAACGATGTGAATAATAATAAGAGTGCACGTGCATTGGACTAAGCTGGAATCTGCAGGCATTCAATAAACAGGAGGAGACAAGGCAATATGGGCTCTTTTATCAGATAAACAATAACGCATATAAGAGCCATTTCAACAATTTAATCATGGTCTTGTCCTACTGGCCCCCAAAGAAAGGAAAGAAATAGAACTATTTACACGGGAAAGCTCCCAACAAGCAAAAGAAGAACATGAAATATTTTTGGGTTTTCTTTTTAATTACTACTACAAGCATGGAAAGTAAATTAATTAGGAGTTACAACTAAATTTTTTTGGTTTTTTCTTAAGGTTTATTAAACACACAAGAAGAAAGCATAAAAGGAAATAATCTAGCATGGATGATACAATGAAAAAGTATGAGCACCGACATCTAGCAATGAGTGTGTGTGTGAACATAAATGTAATGTCGATGAGAAATACGTACTCCCCCAAGCTTAGGCTTTTGGCCTAAGTTGGTCTATGGCCACGGCTGGCCTGGCTGATATCCATAATAATAGTTGTTGGGGTTGTACTGTGATGCAGCAGCTATCGCCTCCTGATCTGCAGTGTGGCAACGAGCGGCCTCCGCTCTCCTCTCGTACTCATCTACCTCCTCTCTGGTAATAGTATATCCTCCTCTTGCCTGATAATCAAAGAAAGAAGGAGCAGGGAGAGTAATATGGACAACACGGCGTCTGTCAAAGATTAGTCGGTACTGGAGAGGTGATTCGTCCCTCTCGACAAAATGGTGGGAAACCATAGAATCAAAATCTAAATAAGCAGGAGGCAACTCCATGTCTCCTTCACGAACGTCTATCTCAAGAAATTTAGCTAAGCGGGTTGCATAAATTCTTCCAAAGAAATCTCCATTATGTCTATTATGATGCAACCTACGAGCTATAATGGCTCCCATATGATAAGATTGGTCTCCTAACACAACACTCCTGAGAATGCTAAGGTCAGGGACACACATGTGACATGTTTCATCCTTAGCATTTATGCACCTACCTATGAAGAGTGCAAAATAATGTATAGCAGGAAAGTGAATGCTCCCTATGGTAGCTTGCGTTATATCTCTAGATTCCCCTACAGTTATACTAGCAAGAAAGTTTCTAAATTCAGATTTATGGGGATCCCTAACACTACCCCATTGTGGAAGTTTGCAAGCAAAAGTGAAATCCTCTAAGTCCATGGTATAATATTTGTCATAAAGATCAAACATGACTGAAGGAGAATTACACGAAGATGAATACTCAAACCTCCTCACAAAAGAGCTTGTGAGCTCATGATACTGGGGGCATTTTTCTGCCTCAAAGTCCTCAGGATCGGCATTACGCATATATGCGTTAAATTCTTCTTTAATTCCTGCTCGATCCATAAAATTTTCAGAAGGCCACTCACAAGGACGCACTGGAGCGTCTCTTGGTTGCTCTTCGTCAGCATCATGCATTGCAAGCCTGGGTCCTTGCTTCTTTGAAGAACCACCTTGGAACATTTTCCTAAGCATATTTCTTTCTCTGAAAAATTCTGAATTTTTTTAGTAACTTCAAAATAAAAGTAAACCAAACTCAATAATATTGAAGCAACCACTCCTACAAGTGCCTAGGGCCTATATCATGCATCAAAACTACTTTTGACCATATAAATTTGACATGCAAGCTCAAGAATAGGGTCACCTAAGCAATAAAAATTTGCAATGAATAAAGCACTAAAACAAAAACTAATTGGACCAATGGAGGAGTCACATACCAAGGAACAATCTCCCCAAGCAATTTTGTAAGAGGTGCTTTGAGCAAGGAGATCGAAAATGGCAGCAAGACGAGCTTGGACTTGGGTTTGAGATGGTTTTTCTTGTTTGGGGAAGGAAGAAGAAGTGTGTCGCTGAAAGAATAAGTTGAGGAGGGCCACCATGGGCCTACGAGGCAGGGGGGCGTGCCCTAGGGGGGTGGGCGCGCCCTCCACCCTCGTGGCAAGGTGGTTGGCCCCCCTGGTGTGTTCTTTGTTCCATAAATCCTCAAATATTCTATAAAAAATCGTATTTAATTTTCAGGGCATTTGGAGAACTTTTATTTTCGAGGTATTTTTATATTGCACGGATAATCAGATAACAGACAAAAAATTATTTATTTTTACTTTATTTCAACTAAATAACAGAAAGTATTGAGAGGGTACAGAAGGTTGTGCTTCTAGTTTCATCCATCTCATGCTCATCAAAAGGAATCCACTAACAAGGTTGATCAAGTCTTGTTAACAAACTCATTCCGATTAACATGAAACCGGAGAAATTTCGAATAACACTAGGTTACCTCAACGGGGATATGCACATCCCCAATAATAAGTATATCATATTTCTTCTTGACAGTAGGAAGAGGAAATTCAGAACCTCCAAATATAATCGATGGAATTTTTCCGATAGAATTGATACTATGAACTTGAGGTTGTTTCCTCGGAAAGTATACCGTATGCTCATTACCATTAACATGAAAAGTGACATTGCCTTTGTTGCAATCAATAACAGCCCCTGCAGTATTAAGAAAAGATCTTTCAAGAATAATAGACATACTCTCGTCCTCGGGAATATCAAGAATAACAAAGTCCGTTAGAATAGTAACGTTTGCAACCACAACAAGCACATCCTCACAAATACCGACAGGTATAGCAGTTGATTTATCAGCCATTTGCAAAGATATTTCAGTAGGTGTCAACTTATTCAAGTCAAGTCTATGATATAAAGAGAGAGGCATAACACTAACACCGGCTCCAAGATCACATAAAGCAGTTTTAACATAGTTTCTTTTAATGGAGCATGGTACAGTAGGTACTCCTGGATCTCCAAGTTTCTTTGGTACTCCACCCTTAAAAGTATAATTAGCAAGCATGGTGGAAATTTCAGCTTCCGGTATCTTTCTTTTATTTGTAATAATATCTTTCATGTACTTAGCATAAGGATTTTTTTTGAGTCTATCAGTTAATCGCATACATAAAAAGATAGGTCTAATCATTTCAGCAAAGCGCTCAAAATCCTCATCATCCTTTTTCTTGGATGGTTTGGGAGGAAAAGGCATGGGTTTCTGAACCCAAGGCTCTCTTTCTTTACCATGTTTCCTAGCAACAAAGTCTTTCTTATCATAACGTTGATTCTTTGATTATGGGTTATCAAGATCAACAGTAGGTTCAGTTTCTACATCATTATCAATACTAGGTTGAGCAGCGTTATGAACATCATCATTAACATTTTCATTAGGTTCATGTTCATTGCCAGATTGTGTTTCAGCATCAGACATAGATATACCATTTGGATTATCAGGTGGTTCAGCAATAGGTTCACTAGAAGTTTGCACAGTTCTATCAATTTTCTTTTTCTTCCTTTTAGAAGAACTAGGTGCATCAATATTATTTCTCTGAGAATCTTGCTCAATTATCTTAGGGTGGCCTTTAGGATACAAAGGTTCCTGAGTCATTCTACCAGTTCTAGTAGACACTTTAACAACATAATCATTTTTCTTACTATTCATCTCATTGAGCAATTCTTTTTGAGCTTTAAGTACTTGTTCTACTTGAGTGGTAACCATAGAAGCATGTTTGCTAACAAGTTTAAGTTCACCTCTAATATTAGCCATATAATCACCCAAGTTTTTAACCATATCAGCATCTATTTTAATTGTCTACCAAAATAAGCATTGAAGTCTTCTTGCTTAAACATAAAATTATCAAATTCATCCAAGCATTGACTAGCAATTTTAGTAGGAGGGATTTCAGCTTTATCATATCTATAGAGAGAATTTACCTTTACTACCTGTGTCGGGTTATCAAGGTCTGGAGGTTCTTCAATAAATAAAGGATTAAGATCATATGTTTCTTTGACAGGCGGTAAATTAAGACCATGTATTTCTTCAATAGGAGGTAAATTCTTAACATCTTCATCTTTAATACCTTTTTCTTTCATAGATTTCTTTGCCTCTTGCATATCTTCAGGACTGAGAAATAGAATACCCCTCTTCTTTGGAGTTGGTTTAGGAATAGGATCATTAATTGGAGCAGGAGCTGGCTTAGGAGGTACCCAATTATTTTCATTTGTCAACATATTGTTCAATAAGATTTCAGCTTCATCCGGTGTTCTTTCCCTGAAAAGAGAACCAACACAACTATCCAGGTAATCTCTGGAAGCATCAGTTAGTCCATTATAAAAGATATCAAGTATTTCATTTTTCTTGAGAGGATGATCAGGCAAAGCATTAAGTAACTTGAGAAGCCTCCCCCAAGCTTGTGGGAGACTCTCTTCTTCAATTTGCACAAAATTATATATTTCCTTTAAAGCAGCTTGTTTCTTATGAGCAGGGAAATATTTAGCAGAGAAGTAATAGAGCAGCTTCTTTTTCAAAAACATAACCCTCAGGAATAATAGGTGATTCATATTTATTAGGGGGAGAGTCTTCATCATCACTTTTGTCAATATTATCAGTTTCAATAATTTCATTCTCTCTAACCCTAGCAAGTTTTTCATCAAGAAATTCACCAAGTGGCACAGTAGTATCAAGCATAGAAGTAGTTTCATCATAAGTATCAATCATAGCAGAAGTGGCATCATCAATAACATGCGACATGTCAGAACGAATAGCAGAAGCAGGTTTAGGTGTCGCAAGCTTACTCAAAACAGAAGGTGAATCAAGTGCAGAGCTAGATGGAAGTTCCTTACCTCCCCTCGTAGTTGAGGGATAAATCTTGGTTTTTGGATCTCTCAAGTTCTTCATAATGATAAGAAGATATAAATCCCAAGTGACTCAAAGAATAGAGCTATGCTCCCCGACAACGGCACCAGAAAATAGTCTTGATAACCCACAAGTATAGGGGATCGCAACAGTTTTTGAGGGTAGAGTATTCAACCCAAATTTATTGATTCGACACAAGGGGAGCCAAAGAATATTCTCAAGTATTAGCAGCTGAGTTGTCAATTTAACCACACCTGGAAACTTAATATCTGCAGCAAAGTGTTTAGTAGCAAAGTAATATGATAGTAGTGGTAACGATAGCAAAAGGTAATGATAGCAAAAGTAATGTTTTTGGTATTTTGTAGTGATGATAGCAATAGCAACGGAAAAGTAAATAAGCGAAGGAAAATATATGGAAAGCTCGTAGGCAATGGATCGGTGATAGAGAATTATGCCGGATGCGGTTCATCATGTAACAGTCATAACCTAGGGTGACACAGAACTAGCTCCAATTCATCAATGTAATGTAGGCATGTATTCTGAATATAGTCATACGTGCTTATGGAAAAGAACTTGCATGACATCTTTTGTCCTACCCTCCCGTGGCAGCGGGGTCCTAGTAGAAACTAAGGGATATTAAGGCCTCCTTTTAATAGAGTACCGGACCAAAGCATTAACACATAGTGAATACATGAACTCCTCAAACTACGGTCATCACCGGTAAGTATCCCGATTATTGTCACTTCGGGGTTAACGGATCATAACACATAATAGGTGACTATAGACTAGCAAGATAGGATCAAGAACTCTCATATATTGATGAAAACATAATAGGTTCAGATCTGAAATCATGGCACTCGGGCCCTAGTGACAAGCATAGCAAAGTCATAGCAACATCAATCTCAGAATATAGTGGATACTAGGGATCAAACCCTAACAAAACTAACTCGATTACATGATAAATCTCATCCAACCCATCACCGTCCAGCAAGCCTACAATGGAATTACTCACGCACGGCGGTGAGCATCTTGAAATTGGTGATGGAGGATGGTTGATGATGACGATGGCGACAGATTCCCCTCTCCGGAGCCCCAAACGGACTCCAGATCAGCCCTCCCGAGAGGTTTTAGGGCTTGGCGGCGGCTCCATATTGTAAAACGCGATGAATCCTTCTCTCTAATTTTTTTCTCCTTGAAAGCAAATATATAGAGTTGGGGTTGAGGTCGGAGGAGCTCCAGGGGGCCCACGAGGTTGGGGGGCGCGCCCTAGGGGGGCAGGCGCTCCCCCCTCCCTCGTGGCTAGGGTGTGGGCCCCTGGTCTTCATGTTTTGCAGGGATTTTTTATTATTTTCGAAAAGATGTTCCGTGAAGTTTCAGGTCATTCGAGAACTTTTGTTTCTGCACATAAATAACACCATGGTAATTCTGCTGAAAACAACGTTAGTTCCATTCAAATCATGCAAGTTAGAGTCCAAAACAAGGGCAAAAGTGTTTGGAAAAGTAGATACGACGGAGACGTATCATGATGATATGGGATCATGGGGCTACAAAAGGTTGAAATTGGAATTCCATCAGAAGTTTTATCCTATGCATCTTGTTCATCGTGATCGTAATTATATACTCCCTCCGTTCCTAAACATAGGGTGTATAGTTTTTGGCACGGAAATTAAAGAACACACATGAAGGGAAAATTTCACAAGTTTTGGGCGAGATTTCACCTGACTAACTGACATGAGAAAATAGAGGAGGTTGCTTGATATAAGGAAATGTAATCAAATCCCTAAAAAAATCTCCAAACGAGTGGTGCAACGCAATACACCTTATATTTTGGTTTTTTCTCAAAAAACTATACACCTTATATCAAGGAACGGAGGGAGTATACATTTTTTGGCCTTGCGAAGGAGAAAGCATCGCTCAAGCTTGGGGGAGGCTTAAGTCAATGTTATATTCATGCCCCAATCATGAGCTCTCAAGAGAAATGATTATTCAAAAAATTTATGCTCGGCTTTCTGACAACAGTCGCTCCATGCTTGACACTTCTTGTATTGGTTCCTTTATGATGAAGACTATTGAATACAAATGGAATTTATTGGAGAGAATTAAATGCAACTCTAAAGATTGGGATCTCGATGAAGGTAAGGAGTCGGGTATAACACCTAAGTTTGATTGTGTTAAATCTTTTATGGATACCGATGTTTTCCGTAAATTTAGCACTAAATATGGACTTGACTCTGAGATAGTTGCTTCTTTCTATGAATCCTTTGCTACTCATGTTAATCTCCCTAAGGAGAAGTGGTTTAAATATAATCCTCCCATTGAAGTAATAGTAGTTGCGCCTATTAAAGTTGAAGAAAAGACTATCACTTATAATGATCCTGTTGTTCCCACTCACTACAGGAATCAGCTATTTTGCCGTCTGCCACGGCGGACGGCAAAGGCATGAACGGCGGACGGCAAAGGCCTTTGCCGTCAGCCGCAGACGGCAAAAGGCTCCGGCAAAGTAGGCTACGGTAAACAGCTACTTTGCCGTCTGCTTCCTGGCGGCTGACGGCAAAGGCCCTTTGCCGTCTGCGGCGGACGGCAAAGAGAGCGGACGGCAATAATTGCGCTGTCAGTCCGTTAAGTGGCTAACGGCAGGCCTTTGCCGTCCGCCGCTGACGGCAAAATTTCTAGTGTCTTTGCCGTCCGCCGTATGATGTCATCTACACGTCACTACATGGCAGGTTCTTTGCCGTCTGCCACTGATGGCAAAGTGCAGGTTCTTTGCCGTCTGCCACTGATGGCAAACTGACCAAATGGGTCAGCTCCCAGGAAGCACAGCTGGATGCCACGTGTCCTCTTTGCCGTCCGCGGCAGACGGCAAAGAGCCCGTTGCCGCCGGTGGCAGACGGCAAAGAGCCTGCATATTGGCTCTTTTATCTGTTTTTTATTAAATCCAACAATTTTCATCACAAATATATATGACATATATAGATATATTTCAAAAGGCCATTACAGAGCAAACATATAAGATATCCAACACATAACTTCATCATCCAACCATATATATTACATGCATAGTTCCATCATACATAACAAGTTCAACATAGAGGCATCCAACCATATATATTACAATAGTTTCATCCAACGATACATGCATAGTCCAACAATACAAAAGAAATAGAGAAAGGGATAAGGAGCACTCCATCTATGCAAGCTTTCGTCAAGTGAATGAAATCTGCAAAATGAAAAATAAGAAAGTTAGAACAAGAAGAGTAGAACAAGAAGAAGAGTAGAACAAGAAGAAGACTAGAGCAAGAAGAGTAGAACAAGAAGAAGACTAGAACAAGAAGAGTATGTCATTTATGAGCTAACTTATGTGAAATGGATCATATATGAGCTAACTAAGTTGAAATGGGTCGTTTATGAGCTAGCTAAGGTGAAATGGATCATTTATGAGCTAACTTAGTTGAAATGGGTCGTTTATGAGCTAACTAAGGTCAAATGGATCGTTTTTGAGGTAACTAAGGTGAAATGGATCGTTTTTTAGCTAACTTAGGTGAAATGGATCATTTATGAGCTAACTTAGTTGAAATGGATCGTTTTTGAGCTAACTTAGGTGAAATGGATCATTTATGAGCTAATTTAGTTGAAATGGATCTTTTTGAGCTAACTTAGGTGAAATGGATCATTTAAGAGCTAATTTAGGTGAAATGGATCGTTTATGAGCTAAATTAGTTGAAATAGATTGTTTATGAGATAACCTAGGTAAGATGGGTCATTTTGGAGTTAACCTAGGTGAAATGGGTCATTTTAAAGCTAACGTAGGTAAAATGGATCATTTAGGAGCTAATCTAGGTAAAATGGGTCATTTTTGAGCTAACTTGGATGAACTGGATCATTTATAAGCTAACCTAGGTAAAAATGGGTCATTTTAGAGCTAACTTAGGTAAAATGGATCGTCTATGAGCTAACTAAGCTAATTATGTAATTTTTTACACAAGTAAGCTAAGTACAGATCATTTTAGAGCTAACTTAGGTAAAATGGATGGTTTTGGAGGTCAGTAAGCTTATTAAGTCATTTTGGAGGAGAAGAAGCTAAGTCTAGGTCATTATGGTAAGCATTGGAGGAAATAAAGCTAAGTCTAGGTCTTTATGCATGTGTTAAGCAAAACACTAGATAAACTTACCAAGATCCAGGAGGTGTAGGAGCGGGGTGGCTCGTGTCGGTAGCTGGAGAAGGTTTGCAGGCATTACATGGCCTTTGGGTAGAAAGCGTCCAAATACTATCATAATTGCGTCATAGCATTCTCTGCCCAAGTTGAACTGAGCCTTCAGAGCCATTACTTGTGAGATGGCATCCAACTGACAAAGCTCAGTGTGCTCGTGGAGCGGACGTTTCGAAGACTCCAACATTTCATTGAAGGCCTTTGCAGATTCCTCCATCTCCTCGTCCAAATCCCGAGCATCATCATAGCCTTACACCATGTTTTCCATCCCGGTACCATGCTCGTCGGTGCGACGACGATCCACCTCAGCTCGTTCACGTTGGGCAGACTCACCATGAAATGTCCACACCGTATAATCGGGCGTAAAACCACTCTTCTGCATGTGTTTGCCCATTTCAGCCTCTGTCTTCTTTTCCCAATTGCCGCACCGGAAACAGGGGCACCAGGTTTTCTTTTGGCCATTTGCAAATGCGGCTTGCACAAACCCCTTAGTTTTTGTGAACCATTCAGCGCTCCATTTGTTCTGACCAGTGTGACCGGTATACATCCAAGCATGGTCACTCATCTTGACTTTCAGAGCTACTGGACACACAACAATTATATATGTAATTCACCATGTATATATTCATCAGTTGATCTACTTTGTCAATTTTATTACGTCCATGCAACCTACACTCTAATAGGTAATGATAGGTCCTAATCCCACCCGAGTATGTGTAGATTAGGTTCATTTTCCCATATGCTATGCTCCGGATCCGACGCAAAATTTCGGCAGCACCTCCCCACTGTTCTCCTGATACACGTCTCTGCAATAAACAGAGAGGATGTGTACCCGGAGAACAACAGGGAAGGCACTGACGAAATTTATGCGTGGATCCGGAGCAAAGCATATGGGAAAACGAACCCAATCTACACATACTCGGGCTGTCCGTGGATAGTGTTGGACAATTCGAAAGAATCAAGGTTATAAATATGCAAATGCATGCATATTTATAACTATGACGCTTTCGAACGGGAGACACATATTGGTTACGCATACTGATGATTCAAGACACATATATAGCTAGCTATCAAGTTTCATGTCATTTGTGCAAATAATTAATGGGGGAGAAGGACATGTCATTTGTGCTCACCCACGAACGAAGGGGCAGAGCTCGTCAAACGCACGGCGCGGTCGTCGAACACCAAACCTCGCAGCGATGAAACAACTGCACATTTAAATCTACCCGATCAACACAATTATATATGATGTTTTTCATAACAAAATCGAAAAATATATGACCTAACTAATAATTCACAAATATATAACCCCGTCGGCCTCTGGAAGGCCAAAGAGCACCTTTTCGGGAGGTTTAGGGGGTCGGGGTGTCATGTCGGTGTCGGGGTGCTGTTTCGAGGTTAGGGTGTCGTGTCGGGGTCGGGTTGTCGGGGTGTGGTGTCGTGGTCTGTGTGTCGGGGTGTGGTGTCGGGGTCGGGGTGTCGGGTCAGGGTCTCGGGGTCAGGTGTCGGGGTGTGGTGTCGGGGTCGGGGTGTCGGGGTCAGTGGTCAGGGTGTTTCCTTCTATCCTTCTTCTTCTTTCCTTCTCTTCTTCTTCTTTTTTCTTCTTCTTTCCTTTCTTCTTCTTCTTCTATCCTTCTTCTTCTTCTTCTTTCCTTTCTTCTTCTTCTTCTTCTTCTTCTTCTTCTTTTTTCATCTTTTTTCTACTTCTTTTACTTCTTTTCTTTTCTTCTATTCTTCTTCTTCTACTTCTTCTACTTCTTTTTCATCTTTTTTCTACTTCTTTTCTTTTCTTCTTTTTCATCTTTTTTCCACTTCTTCTTCTTTTCTTCTACATATTCTTTTTTCTAACACTAACACTAAATTTTCTTCTTTTCTAACACTAAATCTAACACTAACACTAACACTAACAATTAAACAAGAATTAAACAGCAAAAAAAAGAAAAACAGAAAAAAAAACTCACCGGAGCAGGGGGCGACGCTGGCGCCAGGGTGGTGGGTGGGTGGGGGGCGGCGGGGCTCCGGGGCAGTGGGATGGCCGGGCGGCGGGGGCGGGGGCGGCGCGGCGGGGGGGGGCGGGGGCGGGGGCAGCGCCGGGCGGCGGGACGGTGGGGGCGGTGGGGGGGGGGAGGGGGTGGGAGCGGCGGCGGCGCCGGACGGCGATGGGCGGTGGCGGGTGCGGCGAGGGCGGGGGCGGCGCCGGGGGCGGGGGCGGGGGCGGAGGAGGTCGAGGGAGAGAGATGAGTAACGGGCGGGGGAGGGGGCTCGGCCATTAGTTAGGTTAGTTAGGGTAGCCTTTGCCGTCCGCCCTCCTTTGCCGTCCGCTTTTCTTCATATTTGCCATCTGCGGCGGACGGCAAAGCGGGGGGACGTTAAGTATTTTTTAACCAGCTCCTCAGTGGGCCCCCCTCCCTCTTTGCCGTTTGCTAGCGGACGGCAAAGATTCTTTGCCGCCAGCTAGCGGACGGCAAAGAGCTGGCTGATGGCAAAGGCTTTCTTTGCCATCAGCCAGTTCTTTGCCGTCTGCTTTCGGGTAGCTGATGGCAAAGAGCTTCTTTGCCGTCCGCTAGCTGATGGCAAAGAGCTGGCAGATGGCAAAGTAGCTGATTCCAGTAGTGACTGCTTATGTTGAGAAACCACCTTTCCCTATTAGAATAAAGAATCATGCTAAAGCTTCAACTGTGGTCAACAAAAGTAATATTAAGACACCTAAACCCCCTGACCAAATTAAAATTGAACCTAAAATTGCTATGGTTAAAGATCTCTTGACCGATAATATTGATGGGCATGTTATTTACTTCTGTGATGAGACTGCTAGAATTGGTAAACCTAATGCTAAAGATAAACATAGACCTGTCGTCGGCATGCCTGTTATTTCTGTTAAAATAGGAGATCATTGTTATCATGGCTTGTGTGATATGGGTGCTAGTGCTAGTGCAATACCTATTTCCTTATACAAAGAAATTATGCATGATATTGCACCAGCTGAGATAGAAGGTATTGATGTTACCATTAAGCTTGCTAATAGAGATACTATTTCACCAATTGGGATTGTTAGAGATGTTGAAGTCTTGTGTGGGAAGGTTAAATATCCTACTGATTTTCTTGTTCTTGGTTCCCCACAAGATAGCTTTTGTCCCATTATATTTGGTAGACCCTTCTTCAATACTGTCAATGCTAAGATAGACTGCAATAAGGATATTATCTCTGTTGGTTTAGGGGATATGTCTCATGAGTTTAATTTTTCTAAATTTCATAGACAACCCCATGATAAAGAATTGCCTAGTAAAGATGAAATTATTGGTCTTGCTTCTATTGTCGTGCCTCCTACTGATCCATTAGAACAATATTTGCTAGACCATGAAAATGATATGTTCATGAATGAAAGAAGGGAAATAGATGAAGTATTCTTTAAACAGGGACCTATTTTCAAACACAACTTGCCCGTTGAAATCTTAGGGGATCCTCCTCTACCCAAGGGTGATCCCGTGTTTGAGCTTAAACCATTACCTGATACTCTTAAATATGCTTACCTTGATGAAAAGAAAATATATCCTGTTATTATTAGTGCTAACCTTTCAGAGAAGGAGGAAGAGAAATTATTGAAAACTCTAAAGAAGCATCGTGCTGCTATTGGATATACTCTTGATGATCTTAAGGGCATTAGTCCCACTCTATGTCAACACAAAATAAATTTGGAGGAAGAAGCCAAACTAGTTATTGATCACCAACGACGGCTGAATCCTTAGATGAAAGAAGTGGTAAGAAAAGAAATATTAAAGCTCCTTGAGGCAGGTATAATTTATCCAGTTGCTCATAGTTAGTGGGTAAGTCCTGTCCATTGTGCCCTAAGAAGGGAGGTATTACTGTTGTTCCTAATGATAAATATGAATTGATTCCGCAAAGAATTATTACAGGTTATGGGATGGTAATTGATTTCAGCAAATTAAATAATGCTAATAAAAAAGATCATTACCCCTTACATTTTATTGATCAAATGCTAGAAAGATTATCCAAACATACACATTTTTGTTTTCTAGATGGTTACTCTGGCTTCTCTCAAATACCTGTGTCAGCTGATGATCAATCAAAGACCACTTTTACTTGCCCTTTCGGTACTTTTGCTTATAGACGTATGCCTTTTGGTTTATGTAATGCACCTGCTACCTTTCAAAGATGTATGATGGCTATATTTTCTGACTTTTGTGAAAAAAATTGAGGTATTCATGGATGATTTCTCCGTTTATGGATCCTATTTTGATGATTGCTTGAGAAACCTTGATTGAGTTCTGTAGAGATGTGAAGAAACTAATCTTGTTCTGAACTGGGAGAAATGCCACTTTATGGTTAATGAAGGTATTGTCTTGGGGCATAAAATTTCTAAAAGAGGTATTGAAGTTGATAAAGCTAAAGTTGATGCTATTGAAAAGATGCCATGTCCCAAGGACATTAAAGGTATAAGAAGCTTCCTCGGTCACGCCGGTTTTTATAGAAGGTTCATTAAGGACTTCTCAAAAATCTCTTGGCCTCTGACTAATCTATTACAAAAAGATATTCCTTTTGTCTTTGATGATGATTGCGTAGAAGCATTTGAAATACTTAAGAAAGCATTGATTTCTGCACCTATTGTTCAGCCACCTGATTGGAATTTACCCTTTGAAATTATGTGTGATGCTAGTGATTATGCTGTAGGTGCTGTTCTAGGGCAAAGAGTTGATAAAAAATTAAATGTTATTCAATATGCTAGTAAGACTCTAGACAATTCCCAGAGAAATTATGCTACTACTGAAAAAGAATTTTTAGTTGTTGTTTTTGCTTGTGATAAGTTCAGACCTTATATTGTTGATTCTAAAGTAACTATTCACACTGATCATGCTGCTATTAAATACCTTATGGAAAAGAAAGATGCTAAACCTAGACTTATTAGATGGGTTCTCTTGCTACAAGAATTTTATTTGCATATCATTGATAGAAAGGGAGCTGAGAACCCCGCTGCAGACAACTTGTCTAGGTTAGAAAATGTTCTTGATGACCCACTACCTATTGATGATAGCTTTCCTGATGAACAATTAAATGTCATAAATGCTTCTCAAACTGCTCCATGGTATGCTGATTATGCTAATTATATTGTTGCTAAATTTATACCACCTAGTTTCACATACCAGCAAAAGAAAAAGTTCTTCTATGATTTGAGACATTACTTTTGGGATGACCCACATCTTTATAAAGAAGGAGTAGATGGTATTATTAGACGTTGTGTACCTGAGCATGAACAGGAACAGATCCTACGCAAGTGTCACTCCGAGGCTTATGGAGGACACAATGCTGGAGATAGAACTGCACATAAGGTATTGCAATCTGGTTTTTATTGGCCTACTCTCTTCAAGGATGCCCGTAAGTTTGTCTTGTCTTGTGATGAATGTCAAAGAATTGGTAATATTAGTAGACGTCAAGAAATGCCTATGAATTATTCACTTGTTATTGAACCATTTGATGTTTGGGGCTTTGATTATATGGGACATTTTCCTTCCTCTAATGGGTATACACATATCCTAGTTGTTGTTGATTACGTTACTAAGTGGGTAGAAGCTATTCCAACTAGTAGTGCTGATCATAACACCTCTATTAAGATGCTTAAAGAAGTTATTTTCCCGAGGTTTGGAGTCCCTAGATATTTAATGATTGATGGTGGTTCACATTTTATTCATGGTGCCTTTCGTAAAATGCTTGCTAAGTGTGATGTTAATCATAGAATTGCATCTCCTTATCACCCACAATCTAGTGGTCAAGTAGAATTCAGTAACAGAGAGCTCAAATTAATTTTGCAAAAGACTGTTAATAGATCTAGAAAGAATTGGTCCAAGAAACTTGATGATGCATTATGGGCCTATAGAACTGCATTTAAAAATTCTATGGGTATGTCTCCGTATAAAATGGTTTATGGTAAAGCATGTCACTTACCTCTTGAGCTAGAACATAAGGCATATTGGGCCATTAAAGAGCTCAATTATGATTTCAAACTTGCCGTTGAGAAGAGGTTATTTGACATTAGCTCACTTGATAAATGGAGAACCCAGGCTTATGAAAATGCCAAGCTGTTTAAAGAAAAAGTTGAAAGATGGCATGACAAAAGGATACAAAAGCGTGAGTTTAATGTAGGTGATTATGTATTGTTATACAACTCTTGTTTAAGATTTTTTGCAGGCAAACTTCTCTCTAAATGGGAAGGTCCTTATGTTATCGAGGAGGTCTATCGTTCCGGTGCCATAAAAATCAACAACTTCGAAGGCACAAATCCGAAGGTGGTGAACGGTCAAAGAATTAAACATTATATTTCAGGTAATCCCATAAATGTTGAAACTAATGTTATTGAAACCGTAACCCCGGAGGAATACATAAGGGACACTTTCCGAAACGTTTCATACTCCGAAAAGGAATAGGTACGTGGTACGGTAAGTAAACCGACTCCAAAACAGTTCTAATGGCAATATCTCTTCATTTTGGAATATTTAGAAAAATAGGAAAATAAGAAGCAGACCGGAAAGGACACGAGGCTCCCACGAGGGTGGGAGGCTCCCCCCTGCCTCGTGCGCTCTCCGGACTCCGTTTTCTTGCACGATACTTCTTTTAGTTGGTAAAAATTCATTATATAATCTCCCGACGGTTTTGACCATCGTATCACGCAAATATCTCCTGTCTTTGTTTCGAGATGTCCTGCTGCAGATTAGAGCAACATGTCATCCTAGGATTCGGAAGGAGAAAGCTATGTGGCTGATTACCTTGCAGATCCTAAGGTCTATGGGGATGTGGAGCATTGTGGTTGGACTACGAAAGAAGAAGAGGACTATGAACCCAAGGGAAAGGAGGAGACGAGCTCAGAAGAATATGAAGTCCGACTACCTCAACCTGGGGACATGCATGTGGAGTTCAAAAAGTCAAGCCTCTCGGATAGAGTAAAGAAACCTAAGATCGAGTTTATCCCTTTTCGACTCTTGTAGGAAAACAAGCAGGAATTGTGCAAAAAGATACTGAGCCTGGAGCAGGAGATCGATGACCTAAGGGATCAAAATTTTGTCCTCAAGCGCAAATTAAGGAAGAAGCCTACGCCATCAACAAAACCATCACCTTCTTCACCAACAATGAAGAACTGAGTATCTGGTATGGGCACTCCCCTTGGCAACTGCCAAGATTGGGGGAGTGCCCCGGTATCGTATCACCATCACTTTTATCTTTACCATTTTCCTTAGTTTGATCCTTTTGGTAATATCTTGATCTAGTAGAATAAAGTTTTAGTATGATCTAGTTATGAGTTTTGCTTTATGATCCTTTTATGTAATCGAGTCCATGAGCTATATATAATAAAGATTAGTGTTGAGTCAAGGGCTTGATTATTTTGCTATGATCTTGGGAATAAAATAAAAAGAGAAAGAATAAAAAGAAACAAAGAGATCATATGGATCTTATGGGGAGTAATGAGCTCACATATAAAGAGTATGATGAATAAAAGTTGTTGGGAGTTGACAAACATAGTTTTGGTCATCGTTGCAATTAATAGGAAGTAATAAAGAAAGAGAGGTTCACATATAAATATACTATCTTGGACATCTTTTATGATTGTGAGCACTCATTAAAGTATAACATCCAAAGAGTTGACGTTGGACAAGGAAGACAACGTAATGGGTTATGTTTGCTTATATCTGAGATAAATTATATTGTCATGGATCATCCAACATGTTGAGCTTCCTTTCCCTCACTTGCTAGACAATTTCTTTGCACCAAGTAGAGATACTACTTGTGCTTCTAGATACCCCTAAACCCGCTTTTGCCTTGAGAATCCACCATACCTACCTGTGGATTGAGTAAGATCCTTCAAGTAAGTTGTCATCGGTGCAAGCAATAAAAATTGCTCTCTAAACATATGTATGACTTATTAGTGCGGAGAAAATAAGCTTTATAAGATCTTGTGATATGGAAGAAATAAAAGTGACGGACTGCATAATAAAGGTCCATATCACAAGTGGAAATATAAAGTGACGTTCTTTTGCATTAAGATTTCGTGCAACCAACCATAAAAGCGCATGACAACCTCTGCTTCCCTCTGCGAAGGGGCTATCTTTTACTTTTATATTCTACCTTACATAAGAGTCATGGTGATCTTCACCTTTCGTTTTTACATTTTATCCTTGGCAAGCACAATGTGTTGGAAAGATCCTGATATATATAGCTAATTGGATGTGAGTCTTCATGAACTATTATTGTTGACATTACCCTTGAGGTAAAATGTTGGGAGGCAAAACTATAAGCCCCTGTCTTTCTCTGTGTCCGATTAAGACTTCATACCCATAAATATTGCGTGAATGTTAGCAATTGTGAAAGACTAAAAGATGGTTGAGTATGTGGACTTGCTGAAAAGCTCTTATATTGACTCTTTCCTATGTTATGATAAATTGCAATTGCCTCAATGACTGAGATTAGAGTTTGTTGGTTCTCAATGAAGTTTATGATTCATACTCAAAATTGTGATTGAATTGTTACTTTAGCATAAGAGATCATATGACAATATATATATATATGTTTGTTTTCTAAGAATGATCATGATGCCCTCATGTCCGTATTTTATTTTTATCGACACCTCTATCTCTAAACATGTGGACATATTTTTCGATTTCGGCTTTCGCTTGAGGACAAATGAGGTCTAAGCTTGGGGGAGTTGATACGTCCATTTTGCATCATGCTTTTATATCGATATTTATTGCATTATGGGCTGTTATTACACATTATATCACAATACTTATGCCTAATCTCTCATATTTTACAAGGTTTACATGAAGAGGGAGAATGCCGGCAGCTGGGATTCTGGGATGGAAAAAGAGCAAATATTAGAGACCTATTCTGCACAGCTCAAAAAGTCCTGAAACTTCACGGAAGCTATTTCCAGAATATATAAAAAATACCAAGCGCAAGAAGTTTCAGAGGGGGGGCCACACCCTAGCCACGAACGTGGGGGCGCGCCCTACCCCCCTGGGCGCGCCCCCTGCCTCGTGGGCCCCCTGGTGGCTCTCTGATGCCCATGTTCTGCTATATGGAGTCTTTCGTCTAGAAAAAAAATCATAAGCAAGCTTTCGGGATGAGACTCCGCCGCCATGAGGCGGAACTAATCTAGGGCTCTGGCGGAGCTGTTCTGCCGGGGAAACTTCCCTCCGGGAGGGGGAAATCATCATCATCATCACCAACGATCCTCTCATTGGGAGGGGGTCAATCTCGATCAACATCTTCACCAGCACCATCTCATATCAAACCCTAGTTCATCTCTTGTATCCAATCTTTGATTCTAAACCTCAGATTGGTACCTGTGGGTTGCTAGTAGTGTTGATTACTCCTTGTAGTTGATGCTAGTTGGTTTACTTGGTGGATGATCATATGTTCAGATCCATTATGCATATTAATACCCCTCTGATTATGAACATGAATATGCTTTGTGAGTAGTTACGTTTGTTCCTGAGGACATGGGAGAAGTCTTGCTATTAGTAGTGATGTGAATTTGGTATTCGTTCGATATTTTGATGAGATGCATGTTGTCATCCCTCTAGTGGTGTCATGTGAACGTCGACTACATGACACTTCACCATTGTTTGGGCCTAGAGGGAGGCATTAGGAAGTAATAAGTAGATGATGGGTTGCTAGAGTGACAGAAGCTTAAACCCTAGTTTATGCGTTGCTTCGTAAGGGGCTGATTTGGATCCATATGTTTCATGCTATGGTTAGGTTTACCTTAATACTTTTGTTGTAGTTGCGGATGCTTGCAATAGGGGTTAATCATAAGTGGGATGCTTGTCCAAGTAAGGGCAGTACCCAAGCACCGGTCCACCCACATATCAGATTATCAAAGTACCGAACACGAATCATTTGATCGTGATGAAAACTAGCTTGACGATAATTCACATGTGTCCTCGGGAGCGCTTTCCTTCATATAAGAGTTTGTCCAGGCTTGTCCTTTGCTACGAAAAGGATTGGGCCATCTTGCTTCACCTTATTTACTTTTATTACTTGATACTCGTTACCAATTACCTTATCACAAAACTATCTGTTACCGATAATTTTAGTGCTTGCAGAGAATACCTTGCTGAAAACTTCTTATCATTTCCTTCTGCTCCTCATTGGGTTCAACACTCTTACTTATCGAAAGTACTACAATAGATCCCCTATACTTGTGGGTCATCATGAACCAATCTCCATTACAACATATATGAAACGAATAGGTAGAATCAAGTATCCATTCATCATGACATGAAGCACAAGCGGCAAAAACAATTAGAGCATCATTTGAATCAGACTTAGTACTAGATGTAACATTGACCTTACCATCACCTTTGGATTTATTTTTAGTCTTCCATGTATCGTTTCTTTTCTCCTTATTTTCCAACTGACAACAATCATCTATAAGGCGACCCTCTATCTTACAATACCTGCAGAATTTGTCCTTCCCAGATCCTTTGAGAACAACACTCCTGCTCATGAACACCTTATTAGTTCCAGGATTCCATAACTTGTATCCCTTTAATCCGGAAACATAACCAACAAACACACACTTAATAGCTCTAGGCTCAAATTTTTCGTTATCAACGTGTGCATATGCAGTGCAACCGAAAACCCTCAACTTTGAATAATCAACTGGTGTACTAGACCATACCTCAATGGGAGATTTCTTATTAGGTGGAATGGATGGTGACCCATTGTTGTTGTTGTTGTTGTTGATGATGATGATGATGGTGATGTTGATGTTGATGTTGTTGCAGTTGCTATTGCTGATGTTGTTGTTGTTGTTGTTGTTATTGTTGGTGTTGTTGTTGTTGTTGCTACTATTGTTGTTGCTGTTGCTGTTGGTGTTGTTGTTGCTACTGCTATTGTTGTTGTTGGTGTTGTTGTTGTTGTTGTTGTTGTTGTTGTTGTTGTTGTTGTTGTTGTTGTTGTTGTTGTTGTTGTTGCTTTTGCTGTTGTTGTTGCTGTTGTTGTTGCTGTTGTTACTATTGTTGCTGTTGTTATTGTTGTTGTTGCTGTTGCTGCTGCTGTTGCTGTTGTTGTTGTTGTTGGTGGTGGTGGTGGTGGTGGTGCTGTTGTTGTTGTTGTTGTTGTTGTTGTTGTTGCTGCTGCTGCTGCTGTTGTTGCTGTTTGATAGCGACTTGAACTGCGTCGGTATTTCCCCAAAGAGGAAGGGATGATGCAGCACGGCTACGGTAGGTATTTCCCTCAGTGATGAGACCAAGTTTATCGAACCAGTAGGAGAACCACGCAACACCATGTAAACAACTCCTGCACACAAAGAACAAATACTTGCAACCCGACATAAGAGAGGGGTTGTCAATCCCTCATGGGTAAAAAGATAGGAAAAAATTGTAGTAGATTGGATATATAGATCTCGCGGGAACGCGAGATAAAACAAATAATAATAAATTGCAGCAAGGTATTTTTTGGGTTTTTGGATTAATAGATCTAAAGATAAAAGAAAATAAGAATAGATCGTGAAGGAAAATATAATAAAGAAGAGACCCAGGGGCATAGATTTCACTAGTGGCTTCTCTCGAGAAAACTAGCAAACAATGGGTAAACAAATTACTGTTGGGCAATTGATAGAACTTCAAATAATCATGACGATATCCAAGCAATGATCATTACATAGGCATCATGTCCAAGATTAGTAGACTGACTCCTGCATGCATCTACTACTATTACTCCACACATCGAACGCTATCCAGCATGCATCTAGTGTATTAAGTTCATGGAGAACTGGAGTAATGCAATAAAAATGATGACATGATGTAGACAAGATCTATTTATGTAGAAATAGACCCCATCTTGTTATCCTTAATAGCAACAATACATACATGTCGGTTCCCCTTCTATCACTGGGATTAAGCAGTGTAAGATCGAACCCGTCACAAAGCACCTCTTCCCATTGCAAGATAAATAGATCAAGTTGGGCAAACAAAACCCAAATATCGGAGAAGAAATACGAGGCTATAAGCAATCATGCATATAAGAGATCAAAAGACTCAAATAACTTTCATGGATAAAAACGTAGATCTGATCATAAACTCAAAGTTCATCGGATCTCAACAAACACACTGCAAAAAGAGTTACATCATATGGATCTCGAAGAGACAATTGTATTGAGAATCAAATGAGAAAGAAGAAGCCATCTAGCTACTAACTACGGACCCGAAGGTCTACAAAAGACTACCCACGCATCATCGGCGAGGCACCAATGAGGATGATGAACCCCTCTGTGATCGTGTTTAGATTGGATCTGGTGTTTCTGGAACTTGCGGGGGTTCGAATTGATTTTTGTCGACTCCCCTAGGGTTTCTTGAATATTGGGGTATTTATAGAGCAAAGAGGCGGTGCGGGAGGCCACCGAGGTGAGCACAACCCACCTAGGCACGCATGGGGCCCAGGCGTTCCCTGGTTGGTTGTGCCCCCTCGGGGCACCCCCTAGGTGCTTCTTCGGCCCATTGGATGTCTTCTGGTTGATAAAAATTCCACAAAAAGTTTCACTGTGTTTGGACTCCGTTTGGTATTGATTTTCTACGATGTAAAAAACAAGCAAAAAATAGCAACTAGCACTTGGCACTATGTCAATAGGTTAGTACCAAAAAATAATATAAAATGATTGTAAAGCATCCAAGAATCATAATATAACATCATGGAATAATCAAAAATTATAGATACATTGGAGACATATCAGCATCCCCATGCTTAATTCCTGCTCGTCCTCGAGTAGGTAAATGATAAAAACAGAATTTTTGATGTGGAATGCTGCCTAACATGTTCATCACATATTGTTACTTTTATAGCATGGACATTTGGACTTTTATATGGTTCAAAGCAATAGTCTAGTTTTGACACGAAAACTTTAATACTCAAGCATATCAACAAGCAACCATGTATTTCAAAATATGAACACTAAAGCAAGTTATCCCTAGACCATTTATGCTCAATCATTGATCCATTTATGAAACACACTCGCATATTAGCTACACTCAATGCTCAAGTACGATCATGGTGCCCCTAGTTGGTGCTTTATAAGAGTAGATGGAGACTCAAGTAAAAATAAAAATTGCATAAAGTAAATAGAAAGGCATTTCGTAAAGGGAAGTAGGGATTTGTAGAGGTGCCAGAGCTCAAAGCGAAAAATATAGAGATAAAAACATTTTGGGAGGCATGCTTTTCCTGTCAACGAAAATGATCGAGTAGTTCCCCATACTTTCCATGCTAGATATATCATAGGCGGTTCCCAAACAAAAAATAAAGTTTATTCCTTTTTCCACCATACTTTCACTTTCCATGACTAACCGTATTCACGGGTGCCTTCCATACCAACACTTTCTAAGGAATTTATTATCTGACAAGATAAAGTAAATTCATTTTTCATTTTGGGACTAGGCATCCCTAATACCTTTGTCGTACTCTCGTGCAATGACAAGTGAATAAACACTCATCTTGAGAATAACACATCTAGCATGCATGGAAATATATCGGCCACCCCCTACCATTTCATGAGCGGTACGAGCACACAAAAGAGAAGTTTATTTTTAAAATTAGATATGGCACATACAAAATTTGCTTAGAACGGCAAAAGAATACCGCATATAGGTAGGTATAGTGGACTCATGTGGCAAAACTAGTTTAAAGGATTTTGGATGCACAAGTAGTGAGCATACTTGGTGCAAAATGAAGGCTAGCAAAAGATTGAGAAGTGACCAACCAAGAAACAAAAATTCCCATAAGCCAGCATTAAGCATAACTAACACCGAATAATGCACCACAAGTAGGATGTAATTTCATTGTATAACTATTGACTTTCTTGCTTGCATAGGGAATCACAAACCTTAACACCAATATTCTTACTAAAGCATAATTACTCATCAACATGACTCACATATTATATCAACATATCTCAAAACTATTACAAGGAATCAAGTTTATTTTTTCCAGTGATCTTCATGAAAGTTTTTATTATATCCTCCTTGGATATCTATCACTTTGGGACTAGTTTCATATGTTGCTTTTGATAGCTCAAACAAATCTAAGTGAAGAACATGAGCATAAAAATTTTCTTCTCTCAAAATAATTTAAGTGAAGAAAGAGAGAATTTCTTAAAAATTTTACTAACTCTCAAATAAATCAAAGTGAAGCATGAGAGCATTTCTTCAAAAATACTAAAGCACACCGTGCTGAAAAAGATATAAGCGAAGCACACTAGAGCAATTCCATAGCTCAAAAAGATTTAAGTGAAGCATAGAGAGCAATTCTAACAAGTATGGCATAATTTTGGCTCTCTCGGATAGGTGTGTCCAGGAAGGATTCATGACTAAGAACACAAAGCAAAACAAGCAAAGACTCATATCATACAAGATACTCCAAGCAAAACTCATAATATGTGATGAATAAAAATATAGTTTCAAGTAAAATACCGATGGTTGTTAGAAGAAAGAGGGGATGCCACTCGAGGCATCCCCAAGCTTAGTTGCTTGATACTTCTTGATCTTGGGGTGCCTCGGGCATCCCCAAGCTTAGTATTTTGCTAATCCTTATTCCTTCATCCATCGTAAAGTCACCCAAAACTTGAAAACTTCAATCACACAAAACTTAACAAAACCTTCGTGAGATCCGTTAGTATAAGAAAGCAAATCACTACTATAAGTACTGTAGCAAACCCATTCATATTTTATTTTTGCATTATATCTACTGTACTACAACTTTTCTATGGCAAAAACTCTTCAAAGAAAACCATAGAATCATCAAAACAAGCACACAACGCAAAGAAAACAAAATATGTTAAAAGCAGAACAGTCTGTAGAAATATGGATATTTCGAATACTTCTGTAACTCCAAAAATTCAGAAAAATATAGGAAAACGTGAGAAATTTGTAAATTAATCTTCTACAGAAATAATCAGTATTTTATTACACTTTTTTTAAAAATGAAAATTATTTTTCTAGGCGCAAAAGTTTTTCAGCAAGATCAAATCTACTGTCACCCAACATGATCCTAAAGGTCCTACTTGGCACAAACACTAATTAAAACACAAAAAAAACAATCATAACAGTAGCATAATTGTGCAAACACTCATGAACAGAAAGAAAAAGACAAAAATAAATTTTATTCATTGGGTTGCCTCCCAACAAGCACTATTGTTTTATGCCCCTAACTAGGCATAATGCAAAGGATCAGGTATTGCCATCTTTGTTTCTAGATCCATAATATGCCCTCATGATTGATTCATATGGTGACTTAATTCTAGTTCTAGGGAAGTGTTCCATACCCTTCCTTAGTGGAAACTGAAATTTAATCACTAGTAGAAAATAGGGCTTTGGTCCAGGCCGGGTCAGCCCATTAGTCCCGGTTCAATCCAGAACCAGGACCAATGTGGGCATTGGTCCCGGTTCGTGAGCCCAGGGGGCCGGCTGGGCCATGTGGGCCATTGGTCCCGGTTCTTCTGGACCTTTTGGTCCCGGTTGGTGGGATGAACCGGGACCAATGGGCCTCACTCCTAGCCCACCACCATTGGTCCCGGTTGGTGGCTTGAACCGGGACCAAAGGCTCCCCTTTAGTCCCGGCTCATATCACCAACCGGGACCAATGAGGTGCCTATATATACCCCTCGCTCGCGAGCAGAGCACCCCAGTGCTCTGTTTTTCTCTGGCCAAGGGGGAGAGGGCTTGGTGGTGCTCTAGCTCACCTCCTATGCACACAAGGTGTTCGATGGAATGCCCGAGCCACACTACTTAAGCTTTCTCCTCTCCAAGCTCGACCTCCAAGCTCCATTTTCCATAATATTTGTCTAGGTTTAGCGGTCCGTCATGCCCCGTCCCCGTCTTCACCAACGTCAATCACCCGTGCCGAGCTCATCGCCGGCACCACCGTGGTGAGCCTCTTGTTCTTATCTCTTTCTGAAAGGAAAAATATTCTTACTTGTATGTTTACATAGATACTTGTATTATTTTCTTACTTTTATTATTGCATCTTATATAGTGCGATGGTTTTGGTATCCGCCCCCGTCGGCCCTCGTCCTGTCTATGATTCGGATGTGGTATATATATTATCTTTATAACTATTGGTTCATTTATTGTTTATGAAAATTATGCCGACCAACATGACATAGATTTTATTTATGTAGCATGTATGTGAATCGGAAATGCCAACCGACCCTATTGTCGAGAGGTTAAATTTAGTTGAAGAAGAAAACAATTTGTTGAAGGAAAAAATAATAAAATTGAGGAGAAGATGATATTGGAGTTGCATGTTGCGGATGTCGTCGATGATCACAAGATCAAGATGGATGCAATGCGCTTTAAGATTAGAAAGATTAGAAAATATGCCATTCATACCGAGGCTTGGTATCATTATGCCGTTGGATCAATTGTTACCTTGGTTGCGATTATGATCGCATTTGTTTTCGCATTGAAATGTTTTACATAGTTTCAATGTATGGTTTAATTAATTAGATGCTCTGGAGAGCTATATGTTGTTAGATGAGAACTATGTATGCACTTTGGTTTTAATGTGATGGTGAACTTCTATTAATTTGGACACTTAATTATATATAATGCACGCAGATGAACCGGCAATGGATGTACGGTGACAGACACACCTGCGAGTACATTAAGGGCGTGCATGAGTTTCTCGATGCGGCTGAGGCAAACAAGAAGAATGGTTTTATGTGTTGTCCATGCACTGAATGTGGGAATACGAGGTCTTACTCTAACCGGAAAATCCTTCACTCCCACCTGCTTTACAAGGGTTTCATGCCACACTATAATGTTTGGACGAGGCACGGAGAAATAGGGGTTATGATGGAAGACGGCGAAGAAGAAGAGTACGATGACAACTATGTGCCCCCTGAATACGGTGATGCTGCAACGGGGGAGCTGGTGAAGATCAAGAGGAACCAGACGATGTGCCCAATGGTGCTGCAACGGGTGAAGCTGCTGAAGATCAAGAGGAACCAGACGATGTGCCCGATGATGATGATCTCCGCCGGGTCATTGTCGATGCAAGGACGCAATGCGAAAGTCAAAAGGAGAAGCTGAAGTTCGATCGCATGTTAGAGGATCACAAAAAAGGGGTATACCCCAATTGCGAAGATGGCAACACAAAGCTCGGTACCGTACTGGAATTGCTGCAGTGGAAGGCAGAGAATGCTGTGGCTGACAAAGGATTTGAGAAGCTACTGAAAATATTGAAGAAGAAGCTTCCAAAGGATAACGAATTACCCGACAGTACATACGCAGCAAAGAAGGTCGTATGCCCTCTAGGATTGGAGGTGGAGAAGATACATGCATGCCCTAATGACTGCATCCTCTACCGCGGTGCATACAAGGATCTGAACACATGCCCGGTATGCGGTGCATTGTGGTATAAGATCAGACGAGATGACCCTGGTGATGTTGACGGCGAGCCCCCCGGGAAGAGGGTTCCTGCGAAGGTGATGTGGTATGCTCCTATAATACCACGGTTGAAATGTCTGTTCAGAAACGAAGAGCATGCCAAGTTGATGCGATGGCACAGTGAGAACCGAAAGAAAGATGGGAAGTTGAGAGCACCCGCTGACGGGTCGCAGTGGAGAAAAATTGAGAGAAAGTACTGGGATGAGTTTGCAAAGGACCCAAGGAATGTATGGTTTGCTTTAAGCGCGGATGGCATTAATCCTTTCGGGGAGCAGAGCAGCAATCACAGCACCTGGCCCGTGACTCTATGTATGTATAACCTTCCTCCTTGGATGTGCATGAAGCGGAAGTTCATTATGATGCCAGTTCTCATCCAAGGCCCTAAGCAACCCGGCAACGAAATTGATGTGTACCTAAGGCCATTAGTTGAAGAACTTTTACAGCTGTGGGATGAGCACGGACAGGAGGAATTTAACCTTAAGGCGTTGCTGTTCGTGACCATCAATGATTGGCCCGCTCTCAGTAACCTTTCAGGACAGACAAACAAAGGATACCACACATGCATGCACTGTTTAGATGACACTGAAAGTATATACCTGGACAAATGCAGGAAGAATGTGTACTTGGGCCATCGTCGATTTCTTTCGACCAACCATCAATGTCGAAAGAAAGGCAAGCATTTCAAAGGCAAGGCAGATCACCGGAAGAATCCCACCATGCGTACCAGTGATCACGTACTTGCTATGGTCAATGATTTACACTACGTAATCTTTGGAAAGGGTCCCGGTGGACTAGCTGTTCCGAATGACGCTGAGGGACACGCACCCATGTGGAAGAAGAAATCTATATTTTGGGACCTACCCTACTGGAAAGACCTAGAGGTCCGCTCTTCAATCGATGTGATTCACGTGACGAAGAACCTTTGCGTGAACCTGCTAGGCTTCTTGGGCGTGTATGGGAAGACAAAAGATACACCTGAGGCACGGGAGGACCTGCAATGTTTGCACGAAAAAGACAGCATGCCTCCGAAGCAGTATAAAGGTCCTGCCAGCTACGCTCTTACGAAAGAAGAGAAATAAATCTTCTTTGAATGCCTGCTCAGTATGAAGGTCACGACTGGCTTCTCGTCGAATATAAACGGAATAATAAATATTCCAGAGAAAAAGTTTCAGAACCTAAAGTCTCATGACTACCACGTGATTATGACGCAACTGCTTCCGGTTGCATTGAGGGGGCTTCTACCGAAAAACGTCCGATTAGCCATTGTGAAGCTATGTGCATTCCTCAATGCAATCTCTTAGAAGGTGATCGATCCAGAAATCGTACCAAGGCTAAGGAGTGATGTGGCGCAATGTCTTATCAGTTTCGAGCTGGTGTTCCCACCATCCTTCTTCAATATCATGACACACGTCCTAGTTCATCTAGTCGACGAGATTGTCATCCTGGGGCCTGTATTTCTACACAATATGTTCCCCTTTGAGAGGTTCATGGGAGTCCTAAAGAAATATGTCCGTAACCGCGCTAGGCCAGAAGGAAGCATCTCCATGGGCCATCAAACAGAGGATGTTATCGGGTTTTGTGTTGACTTCATTCCTGGCCTTAAGAAGATAGGTCTCCCTAAATCGCGATATGAGGGGAGACTGACTGGAAAAGGCACTCTTGGAAGAGACTCAATAATATACAGGGACGGATATTCTTGGTCTCAAGCACACTACACAGTTCTACAGAACTCTACCTTGGCGACCCCGTATGTCGATAAACACAAGAACAGTCTGCGCTCCAAACACCCGGAGCAGTGCGACGACTGGATTACATGTGAACACATCAGGACTTGCAGCAGTTGGTTGGAAACACGTCTCAGAGGTGACAACACTGTTTGTGATGAGTTGTACTTGTTGTCCAGGGGACCATCTTTGACTATATTGACTTACAAAGGATATGAGATAAATGGGAATACATTTTACACAATCGCCCAAGATCAAAAGAGCACCAACCAAAATAGCGGTGTCCGCTTTGATGCAGCAACCGAGAGCGGAAAGGACACATATTATGGTTACATATGGGAACTTGACTACGGACCTGATTTTAAGGTCCCTTTGTTTAAGTGCAAATGGGTCAATTTGTCAGGTGGCGGGGTACAGGTAGACCCATAGTACGGAATGACAACAGTGGATCTGAAAAATCGTGGGTACACTGATGAACCGTTCGTCCTAGCCAATGATGTGGCACAGGTTATCTATGTGAAGGACATGTCTACCAAACCGAGAAAAAGAAAAGATAAGGAAGCGAATACATCATACGATGAGCCAAAGCGCCACATAGTTCTTTCAGGAAAAGGACATCCTGGGAGTGGACGGCAAGACATATATGTCTGAAGATTATGAAAAGTTTCATGAAATTCCTCCCTTCAATGTCAAGGCTGACCCAAGCATCCTGATAAACAATGAAGATTATCCATGGTTACGGCGCAATAAGCAAATGACACAAGCGAAGAAAAAGTGAAGACTTTCTCCCGCAACTATTATGATGATACCATGCCAACTTTGTAACACATGAACATGCTACCATTGTCCGTTTTGTACATGCACATGCTATGTGGGTGAAATTATGATACCATGCCAACTTCCAACTTTTTCAGAGTTCATTTGAAATGCTTTCATGTCTTATGGTTCGGCCCTCGTAATACCATGACCGTTAGTCCCTGGCCCATGCCAACTTTCAACTTTCAACTTTCTAAAACTAATGGCACTAACAGAAAGTTTATAATTTTGCTCCTCGCCCCTGGCCCATGACCATTAGTCCTGGTTTGTGCCACAAACCGGGACTAAAGGGTTGGTCCTCGTTGCGGGCAGAGTTTAGTCCCACCTCGCCAACCGAAGGGGGGCTCACACCTGTTTATAAGCCCTTCCCTCTTTGCCTTGTTGAGCTCCTCTCAAAGTGAAAATAGATGCCCTAATAGAGAAAAATGTTCAACCTAAATTCATAGTGAATTTCTCTGAAATTCATAGAAATTTACTATGAATTTAGGTTGAATTTTCTCCATAAGCGCATCTATTCTCATTTTTTTAGTAAGTTAATCACAAACTTGTGATTCAAACAATTTTCAAAGAATTCAAATTTTAACTATTCAAATTTGAAAACTAATGGCACTAACAGAAAGTTTATAATTTTTCTAAAACTAATGGCACTAACAGAAAGTTTATAATTTTGCTAACCTAAAACCAAACAGAATTAAAAATTAAAGCAAAAAACAAAAGAAAATAAATAATGCAAAAAACAAATAAAAAAATAGGAAAAAACTATTTTTATAGTAAAGTTAATCACAAAATAAAATGGCAGTAACAGAAAGTTTATAATTTTTCTAAAACTAAAAGCAAAAAGAATAAAAAAATAAAGCAAAAAACAAAAGAAAATAAATAATGCAGAAAACAAAAAAAAATGGAAAAAAATAGCAACAATAAGTATTTTGTTGTAAGTAGAAACAAAATAAAATAAATAAAGCAACAAAGAAAACAAAAAAAACAAAAAAAGTGTTTTCAAATTTGAAAACTAATGGCATTAACAAAAAGTTTATAATTTTTCTAAAACTAAAAGCATAAAGAATTAAAAAATAAAGAAAAAACAAAAGAAAATAAAATAAATAAAGCAACAAAAAAACAAAAAAAATGCCACCTACTGGGCCCCCACGGCCTGAATATGACTAGAAACCCATCAAAGGGACAGGATTCAGGCCCGCAGGAGGCCCAGTAGGCCCACAGGCATAGCAGTGACAATTAGGCCCGTAAGCCTGCAATGGAGAGAAGCTCGACAGGGGTGCGGCAGTGGGGCTTATAAACCACTGCGCACCCCTCTCAAATAGCGAGGTGGGACTAAACTTTCGACGCAGCAGCCGCACAAGGCCTTTGGTCCCGGTTGGTGCCACCAACCGAGACCACAGGCCGCCGCTTCCCGCCATTTGGGCTGCTGAAAAGAGGCCTTTGGTCTCGGTTGGTGGCACCAACCGGGACTAAAGGGGGGCATTGGTCACGGTTTGTGCCACGAACCGTGACCAATGCCTTTGCTATATAAGCCAGCACTTAGGAAAATTTCACATTTCCCTCGTAGTTGCCCCCCACGACGCCGAGCACATCGACGCCGCCAGGCTGCCACAACGCCGCCCGCCGCCCCAGCCGACGCCGTCGCCCGCGCCCTCGCCGGCCGTCGCTCGCGCCCTTGCCCGACGCCGTCGCCCGCGCCCTCGCCCGACGCTGTCGCCCGCGCCCTCGGCCGACACCATCGCCGCGCGCCGCCGTCCCCTGCCCTGACGCGCGCCGCCCCTGCCCCGTCGCCGTCGCCGTGCCGCCGTCCCCTGCCCCGAACGTCGCCGCCTCTGTGAGCACCGCACGTCTGCCGCCCCCGCCGCCGCCGTTTTTTTATTATACATGCTATTTTTACATGTTTTTAGATTTTCATATATATGTGTATGTATGTATTTTTTAGATATACGTATTTTTTGATGTATGTTCATATACGTATGTATGCATTTTTACATGTTTTTTGTATGTATGTATGTATTTTTTCAATTGTAATGATGTTTTAAAAATACATATATGCAAAAGTTTGATTTTTAATTAGAAATTTTTTATCTATATATGTTCTCTGATTTAGTACATTTAGGTTAGTTTCATTTTAAAAAAAGTTTATATATTTAGGAAGAAGGAATAGAAGGAATAAAATGTTTTATATATGAGGGTCGAGAGGGGGTCGACGGTCGAGAGGGGGTCGAGAGGGGGTCGTCGAACATGAGAGGAAGAAAAGGATAAAAAAGAAGAGGAATAAGAAAAAAAAGAGGAGAAGAAAGAATAGAGGAGATCTTCTCCTCTAATCTTTCTTCTCTTCTTTTTTCTTCTTCCTCCTATATGTATTAGTTTTTTTTATTTAGGTTGTTAATTAGTAGATATTAATTTTGTTCATATATGTATGGATGCATGTGATATGTATGTATGTATGTATCGGGTATGTCGTTGTCGATATACCCCCTACCCGATAACTTCGACATGAGGGGGTCGAGAGGGGGTCTAGGGTCGCCGAGGGGTCGAGGGTCGTCGAACATGAGAGGAAGAAGAGGATAAAAAGAGAAGAGGAAGAAGAAAAAAAAGAGGAGAATAAAGAATAGAGGAGTTCTTCTCCTCTATTCTTTATTCTCCTCTTTTTTTCTTCCTCTTCTTTTTTTATCCTTGAAGCGTTGTCGAGGCCACCCCAAACCATAGAGAAGCAGCGTCGAGGCCACCCCAAACCCTAGAGAAGCAGCGTCGAGGCCACCCCAAACCCTAGAGAAGCAGCGTTGAGGCCACTAATTAATATTAGTTCTACGTTTGCCACTAATATATCCATCTTTCATGTTTGAATAATAGTTGCCATGTTGTCAATATTTGTAGAAACTATGGACACCGCCCAAGACGAAGTACAAGAAGAGTTGTTGGGGGACATAATCGCACGAGGAAGTGATGCCGTCTGCTCGTTGTTTCTCAACGACACCGATGGTCTGGAAGCAGCTGGCTATGATTATGATGGCTCCGGTGACCTAATGCCGGTGCAAGAAGGAGACCGTGAGGACGGCTCCGGTGACCCAATGCCGGTGCAAGAAGGAGACCGTGATGACGTCTCCGGTGACCGAACCGAGTCCGGCCAGGTATATATATTAGTTAAGCTTCTGCTGACTAGCTAATTGATGCATTCATTGTTTTGGTATGTACACATATTAATTAAGTCTTTGTTCTTTTTTCTAGCCCTCCGGATCGAGCACAACTTCGGTAAAGAGACGAGGCCCGAAGAAAAAGTTGAGCTCGGATGAAAAGTTTGAGATCATAGCAATTGCGCCCGACGGCCAACCGATTGAACCCCTCCGGACAAAGAGCGCATTTGTTGCTCAGTGTGGGGTTTTGGTTAGGGACAAGATCCCGATCAGCATCCAGCAATGGTTAAAGCCGGCTACAGAAGACCCTGAGGTGTCTTATGTCAATGATATGCAGAAAAATGATCTTTGGACTGAGCTGAAGTCAAATTTCACCCTACCGCCAGAGGATGATACAGAGAAGCCAGTTAAAGAGCAATTAATCAAGTCTTTTGCTCTTAAGAGGATGGCAGAACTATTCAGGAGGTGGAAGAAAGAGCTGAATAAGTTTGTCGAAAATAATGAGACACCAGAATTCAAGGGCAGATATGAGAAGATCAGAGATCACTGGCCCGCATTTGTGGCCCACAAGACATCGGAAAAGAGTAAGAAGATGTCGGCGACAAACAAGCAAAATGCTACGAAGAAGAAGCATCACCATCGCATGGGGTCAGGTGGCTACCTCGTAGCCCGGCCTAAGTGGGCCAAGACTGAGAATGATCTGGTTGATAAAGGGATCGAACCAGAGACAATTAACTGGCCAAACCGTTGCCAGACTTGGTTCTTTGGGGCTGGCGGAACCTTGGACCCTGTAACAGGGAAGTGCATTTGGACGAACGATCAAATGGACATACCAGTCAGGAAGCTTCAGCAGTATATCGAAGCAGCGCAGCAAGGGACGTTCTTTCCAGACAGAGAGAACGACGAGCTCACAATGGCCCTCGGGAATCCTGAGCACCCTGGACGGACACGAGGCACGCCAGGCTCCATTCCATGGAAGGTTGGGTTTTCGGACGCAGGCGGTTACAAATCCCAGGAGAGGAGGAAAAAATTGCAGCGGTCCCAAATGCAGGCGCTGCAAGCAAGGGTACAAGCAATAGAGGAACGAGAAGCAAATCGCAGCAAACGTACTGCCGAAGCTTCCCCCAAAGCTACCCCGCCATCTCAGCGGAGAAGCAGCATGGCTTCCACCGAGCTGCTTCAGCCGAAGCATGCCTTGACGGCTCCTTCCAACTATCCCGTGGATGCTATCACGGAGTCTCCAAATTGCCACCTTATGACGCAATGGATGAATTTGAAGGTCAAGGCGGCTGTTGGCTCTGGTTATCCTACTGAACCCGGCGCAACTTTTCACTGCTGGCCGATTCCAGAAGGATATGCTAGGGTGGTGGTGGATGAAATAACGGAGGGATTTGAGGACATCCAGCTTGACCACCCTACCGATGAAGGGGAGACTAGGCTGGGGTCTACTCTGAAGACTCCATGCCTATGGCGGAAGGAGCTCATCAACCTTCCGAACTGGACGCCTCCGCCTCCTCCTCCTCCTCCGGAAAGTCAGGGCACTCCGCCTCCTCCACCGCCTCCTCCTCCGGCGAGTCAGGGCACTCCGCCTCCTCCTCCGGCGAGTGACGATCAGGGCACTCGACCGGCTCCTTCTCCAGCGCGTGGCGGCACTCCGCCTCCTTCTCCGCCTGCGCCGACGCGCCCGAACAGCCAGCCTCCTCCTTCTCCGCCTCGTCAGCAAGGGCGGAAGAGACCTGCCGCCGCTCTGGCTGCTCCGGCGCGTCGTAGTCCTTCTCCTCCGCCTCGTAAGCAAGTAAAAAAGACAACCGTTCCGTCTGCTCTGCCGGCGTCTAGCAGTACAGCCAGAGGCGGGAGGAAATACAGATTTGGTCCTTCTCTGAAGACTCCAGAGAAGTTACCATACGAGAGGACCCCGGAGGAGAACGCCGAGATCGCACGAGAAGAAGTGAGGAACTACTTTGAAGGGGTGAAAGCAAAGAAACATCCACCTCCGGAGGAGAAGGTAGATCCGGTGAAAGCGAAGCGCACTCTGGCTGCCCTGACAAAACCACCCAAGTCTCTACCGAAAGGAAACTATGAGCGCATTATTGGAAAGGAATTTGCTGAAGCGGAGCGATCGGGAAGTACTGTCAGTGATCAAAGGCTGAAAGAACGACGAGCTGGGAAACAAATTGCCCAGCTCGGCGAACAAGCGAAGCAATCGTGCCCCCCGCTCAAGGTGCCTAGCGACAGCGTCGCTAATGATCCGAGGATGGTGCCCGGTTATAGCAATCTTGGCGATTACCTACCCGACGATGTACATTATGATTTCATGGAGGTGCAGATACAAAGATACGAGTACGGGAAGCCTCTCGTCAAAGATGAAAGATCTCTATCAACGATGATGCGAAGATTGCATGATTGGTACTTGAAAATCTGTAGAGACTCTGGGGGGAGGAGTACTTTGTATGTGAAAGTTAAAAAGGAGCATGACCTCGTTGGAATTGAACTGTTGCCTGTTCCATTTGAGGAGTTCTTTCAGTTTTTCAATCAATTGGCCCTCGATAAAACAACGGTCGCCTGCTACTGTCTGTAAGTAGTACTACTTCTGTCATTAAGTCTCTCTATATAGCTCAGCTCTTTCATTGCATGTATTTATAATCATCCTCAATATATTCTGCAGATTGAAGATCGCCGAATTGAAGAAAAGACAAGTCGGTGATATTGGGTTCATTAACACATATCTCATAGATGCAACTCAGGTAAATTTCATGCCGCAGATACCGAGGCCAACTTGCTACGATCATTGGTAATAAATGAAAACAAAGATATAATACTCTTTCCTTACAACTTCAAGTGAGTGTTACTGTCTTGTGCGTATTCGGTTTCCCTTATATATTAGTCAAGGTTATAGTAATGTAATTGATGAGTTATGCATGCGTGTCCAGTTACCACTATATTCTCCTAGAGATTAAGCTTGAGTAGGGACTAGTAACCGTCTTAGACTCAAGACGAAAAGATCCCCAGGACTATGCAGACATGACTCAAATGCTCGAGAAGTAAGTTAAATCGATCATTATCCACCATATCAGCAACTTTGTTCATTTCCTGATATATCAAGTAATTGTTTTCTTTGTCTAGCAGGGTTTGGAAAAGATTCTCCAAAAAAGCTCCAGAACTCCCGAAGAAGTTGCAATTTAGACACCCGAAAGTAAGTACTATAGTAGCATGTTCCGCGCATCTCCTATTGATTCAAGCGCTAGTTTCATCAATACCATTTGGCATTCTTGCTTATCAGTTTGATTGACCTCTATTTCTTGTAAAGTGGTTGTGGCAGGAACAAGGGAATGATTTCTATGGATACTACGTTTGCGAGTCCATCCACCACACGACCTGTGAGCGGGGCTACACTCACGAACAATGTGAAGTACGTAAATAACAACATTCACAATTTTATTTTATTACCATCATTTGTGTTGAGTTTCATTCATTTATATATATATATGTATTGACCCCCTTCTTCAAATTAGATGTTTCGGAAGCGGGATGAACTCCTAGCACCAGCTCGCATGCAAGCAATTCAAGAGGAGTTGGCGGCATTCTTTCTTGACCACGTGATCGCTGAAGATGGAGAATACTATGTGGACCATGAGTCTGTATGATTATATTTGTAAGAGATAATTATTGTATATATGTAGCCGGTAGTGTCGGATAGATATACGAGAACTTGTTGTTCGACCAGTTTCTCGGAGAAGGAGAGGTGGTCGATATCACTTCTCTCTGTATGCATATATGTTCATGACGATCTTCTGTTTCCTTCGTTTGCTTACTAGCTAGCTAGCGTGTCTAGTCCTCTCTATACGTATGTATAGTACGTAGCATCGACCAAGCACGGACATAAGAGAGGACACTTCTCTCTATTAATTATAGCTAGCTAACACAATATATGAAACACCTAAATTAACCCCCCAAAACCCACAAACCCCCCTTTCAAAAAAAAACAAAAACCCCAGCCACAGAAATGCTGACGCGTGGATGCCTATTGGTCCCGGTTGGTGCCACCAACCGGGACCAAAGGGTCTCCTTCCTGGGCTCTGCGCACAGGCCACGTGGAGGCCCATCTGTCCAGGTTTTGGATTGAACTGGGACTAAAGGGACAGGGCATTAGTACCGACCCTTTAGTCCCGGTTCAGGAACCGGGACAAAAGGCCCTTACGAACTGGGACAACAGGCCCTTTTTCTACCAGTGAATATTGCCTTCTTTCATATCAATCACGGCACCAATAGTACGTAAAAATGGTCTATCAAGAATAATTGGACAAGACGGATTGCAATCAATATCAAGAACAATATAATCTATGGGCACATAATTCCTATTTACAAGAATAAGAACATCATTAATTCTTTCCATAGGCTTTTTAATAGTAGAATCCTCCAAGTGCAAATTTAGAGAACACTCTTCAATATCGGTAAGACCAAGCACATCACATAAAGATTTTGGAATTGTAGAAACACTAGCACCCAAGTCACATAAAGCAAAACACTCATAATTTTTAATCTTGACTTTGATAGTAGGTTCCCATTCATCATGCAATTTTCTAGTAATTGAAATCTCTAATTCCAACTTTTCTTCAAAAGCTTTCATCATAGCATCAACAATATGTTTAGTAAAAGCTTTATTTTGTTCATATGCATGGGGTGAATTTATCATGGATTCCAACAAAGAAATACAATCAATCAAAGAGAAACTATCATAATTAAAGTCTTTGTAATCCAAAAGAGTGGGCACGTCACTAGTTAAAGTTTTGACCTCTTCAAGCCCAATTTATCAATTTTCTCAACAAGATTTTCACCCTCCGAATTATCGGATGCCTTCTAGCTAAAGCTGACTCTTCTTCAGTCCCTTTATTATCAATCTTAATTTTAGTGAACAAAGAATCGATAGAGGAAACACCAATCATTTTAAGATCTTCATCACTTTTATCCTCTAATGAGATTGGTTTAGCGGCCATTTGATCTACTAGGGTAGCTTGTGCATTGGATATTTTACCTAGCAAACTTTCAGCAAAAGCATACTTAGATTGGAGATTGCAAACTTCTCTACTGATATCATCAAGTTGTTTAGTTATAGTTTCCAGCAAAACAGAGTGTTCCTTAAGTTCTTTGGTAAAATATTTATTGTGCTCAAATTGTGTAGTCATATATTCCTTAGTACTTTTCTCAATTTCAAGCAAAATATTGGGATAAGGAACATCATAATATTTTCTTTGAGGCATCATGACTATGCAAATAAGGGTGCACACAAAAATAGATCTGACGAGAAACGGCGACCAAAACAAAAAAAGAGGCCGAATAAAATGGAAATTTTTTGTGAAGTGGGGGGGAGGAAAACAAGAGGCAAATGGAAAATAATGTAAATTGCAAGGAGATGAGATTTGTGATTAGGAACCTGGTAGATGTTGATGATGTCTCCCCGGCAACGGCGCTAGAAATTCTTTTTGATAGCGGCTTGAACTACATCGGTATTTCCCCAAAGAGGAAGGGATGATGCAGCATAGCTACGGTAGGTATTTCCCTTAGTGATGAGACCAAGGTTATCGAACTAGTAGGAGAACCAAGCAACACCACGTGAACAGCTCCTGCACACAAAGAACAAATAATTGCAACCCGACATAAGAGAGGGGTTGTCAATCCCTCACGGGTAAAGATAGGTAAAATTGTAGTAGATTGGATAAATAGATTTTGCGGGAATGCGAGATAAAATAAATATTAATAAATTGCGGCAAGGTATTTTTGAGTTTTTGGATAAATAGATATGAAAATAAAAGCAAATAAAAATAGATCGCGAAGGTAAATATAATAAAGAAGAGACTCAGGGGGGCGTAGGTTTCACTAGTGGCTTCTCTCGAGAAAAATAGCAAACAGTGGGTAAACAAATTACTGTTGGGCAATTGATAGAACTTCAAATAATCATGACAATATCCAGGCAATGATCATTATATAGGCATCACGTCCAAGATTAGTAGACCAACTCCTGCCTGCATCTACTACTATTACTCCACACATCGACCGCTATCCAGCATGCATCTAGTGTATTAAGTTCATGGAGAAACGGAGTAATGCAATAAGAATGATGACATGATGTAGACAAGATCTATTTATGTAGAAATAGACCCCATATTGTTATCCTTAATAGCAACGATACATATGTGTCGGTTCCCCTTCTGTCACTAGGATCAAGCACCGTAAGATTGAACCCTTCACAAAGCACCTCTTACCACTTCAAGATAAATAGATCAAGTTGGCCAAACAAAACCCAAATATCAGAGAAGAAATACGAGGCTATAAGCAATCATGCATATAAGAGATCAAAAGACTCAAATAACTTTCATGGATAAAAACATAGATCTGATCATAAACTCAAAGTTCATCGGATCCCAACAAACACACCGCAAAAAGAGTTACATCATATGGATCTCCAAGAGACCATTGTATTGAGAATCAAACGAGAGAGAGAGGAAGCCATCTAGCTACTAACTACGGACCCGAAGGTCTACAAAAGACTACTCACGCATCATCAGAGAGGCACCAATGAGGATGATGAACCCCTCCGTGATGGTGTTTAGATTGGATCTGGTGTTTCTAGAACTTGCAGCAGCTGGAATTTATTTTTTTCGACTCCCCTAGGGTTTCTGGAATATTGGGGTATTTATAGAGCAAAGAGGCGGTGCGGGAGGCCACCGAGGTGGGCACAACCCACCTGGGTGCGCCTGGGGGCCCAGGCACGCCCTCATGGGTTGTGCCCCCCTCAGGGCATCCCCCAGGTGCTTCTCTGGCCCATTGGATGTCTTCTGGTCAATAAAAATTCCACAAAAACTTTTGCTGCGTTTGGACTCCGTTTGGTATTGATTTTTTACGATGTAAAAAACAAGCAAAAAATAGCAGCTGACACTTGGCACTATGTCAATAGGTTAGTACCAAAAAATGATATAAAATGATTGTAAAACATTCAAGAATGATGATATAACAGCATGGAACAATCAAAAATTATAGATACGTTGGAGACGTATCACTATTATTGTTGTTGTTGTTGTTGTTGCTGGTGCTGCTGCTGGTGCTGCTGTTGTTGGTGGTGTTGTTGTTGTTGTTGTTGTTGTTGTTGTTGTTGTTGTTGTTGCTGCTGCTGATGTTGTTGTTGCTGCTGCTGCTGCTGTTGTTGTTGTTGTTGTTGTTGTTGTTGTTGCTGTTGCTGCTGTTGTTGTTGTTGTTGTTGTTGTTGTTGTTGTTGTTGCTGTTGTTGTTGTTGGTGGTGGTGGTGGCGTTGTTGTTGTTGTTGTTGTTGTTGTTGTTGTTGTTGTTGTTGTTGTTGTTGTTGTTGTTGTTGTTGTTGTTGTTGTTGCTGCTGCTGCTGCTGCTGCTGTTGTTGTTGTTGTTGTTGCTGTTGTTGTTGTTGCTCTTGTTGTATCTTCTCTTCTCAGGTCTGCCTCGTACCTGCAAAGCATCTCCTTTGGAGGATGATTCCTCATATTGCAACATATTTTTCATCTTTTCCTTTTGTTGAAGGGCCTCATATACTTCCGCAACAGTTAGTTCTTCACGACTATATAATATGGTATCACGAAAATTTGCAAAGCAACTAGGCAGCGAGCATAAAAGTAGAATACCTAAATCTTCATCATAATACTTTACCTCCATATATTGTAAGTCAGACACGATCTCCTTGAAGATCGATAAGTGGTTTGGCACTGAACCACCTTCTTATGACATGTGCGTGAACAACTTCATCTTCATGTGCATCTTATTGGTCAGATCCTTGGACATGCGAACTGACTTCAGTTTTAGCCAGAGGGCTGCTGTAGTTTTCTCCTCCAGCTCTCTTGTAAAGCTGACTCGTCCAACTCTGGATAAGATTTTCTCTCATTGTCTTCACTTGAAGACATATGATTTGAGAGGACCATCACATCACTTTTCTGACTTTGTTCACTTGGACCCCACTTAATAGTTTGGTGGTTTCTATGACTCAAGAAAGAAGAAATAAAACTATGAAACAAACTATGTATTCGCACTCCATTGTCTTCAAGTGAATGTCTTCACACGTCATTATCTTCGACGTGAATGTCTTCACAAACCACCATTGTCTTCATACATTTTGAGGGGTCATCTCTGATAAGTAAACCGAACCAATGAGGGACTTCTACCTGTGTTCTCCTGTGAATCTAACAAACACATTAGTCCCTCAACCATGTTTGTTGTCAATACTACAAAACCAACTAAGGGTGTCATTGGATGCACTTACAATTAATATTGCGTCATGTCCTCGCCCTTCAGGTTGAAGAAAATGAGTATTCAAATTCCTTTAAGTAAATGGTTGCCCATAATAGTAGATACGTATATAACAAGAGCTTAACCAAAGGGCCACACCCCTTGCCAGCGGTTTTAGAGTGATGCTACCTCTTGAGCATGCATTGGTATTCCCTTGAAGAGGAAAGGGTGATGTAGCAAAGTAGTGTAAGTATTTCCCTCGGTTTTTGAGAAGCAAGGTATCAATCCAGTAGGAGACAACGCACAAGTCACCTAGTACCTGCACAAACAATCAAGAACCTTTCAACCAACGCGATAAAGGGGTTGTCAATCCCTTCACGGTCACTCGCAAAAGTGAGACCTGATAAAGATAATAAAGTAAATATTTTTGGTATTTTTGTTGTATAGATTGGAAAGTAAAGATTGCAAAATAGTAAACGAGATGCGATGTAAATGAAAGAGATGCAATATAATAAGAAATAGACCCGGGGGCATAGGTTTCACTAGTGGCTTCCCTCAAGATAGCATGTATTATGGTGGGTGAACAAATTACTACCGAGCAATTGATAGAAAAGTGCATAGTTATGAGAATATCTAAGGCAATGATCATGAATATAGGCACCACGTCCGTGTCAAGTAGATCGAAACGATTCTGCATCTACTACTATTACTCCACACATCGAGCGCTATCCCCTTGAGCATGCGTTGGTATTCCCTTGAAGAGGAAAGGGTGATGCAGCAAAGTAGTGTAAGTATTTCCCTTGGTTTTTGAGAAGCAAGGTATCAATCCAGTAGGAGACAACGCACAAGTCACCTAGTACCTGCACAAACAATCAAGAACCTTTCAACCAACGCGATAAAGGGGTTGTCAATCCCTTCACGGTCACTCGCAAAAGTGAGATCTGATAAAGATAATAAAGTAAATATTTTTGGTATTTTTGTTGTATAGATTGGAAAGTAAAGATTGCAAAATAGTAAACGAGATGCGATGTAAATGAAAGAGATGCAATATAATAAGAAATAGACCCGGGGGCATAGGTTTCACTAGTGGCTTCCCTCAAGATAGCATGTATTATGGTGGGTGAACAAATTACTACCGAGCAATTGATAGAAAAGTGCATAGTTATGAGAATATCTAAGGCAATGATCATGAATATAGGCACCACGTCCGTGTCAAGTAGATCGAAACAATTCTGCATCTACTACTATTACTCCACACATCGAGCGCTATCCCCTTGAGCATGCGTTGGTATTCCCTTGAAGAGGAAAGGGTGATGCAGCAAAGTAGTGTAAGTATTTCCCTCGGTTTTTGAGAAGCAAGGTATCAATCCAGTAGGAGACAACGCACAAGTCACCTAGTACCTGCACAAACAATCAAGAACCTTTCAACCAACGTGATAAAGGGGTTGTCAATCCCTTCACGGTCACTCGCAAAAGTGAGATCTGATAAAGATAATAAAGTAAATATTTTTGGTATTTTTGTTGTATAGATTGGAAAGTAAAGATTGCAAAATAGTAAATGAGATGCGATGTAAATGAAAGAGGTGCAATATAATAAGAAATAGACCCGAGGGCATAGGTTTCACTAGTGGCTTCTCTCAAGATAGCATGTATTATGGTGGGTGAACAAATTACTACCGAGCAATTGATAGAAAAGTGCATAGTTATGAGAATATCTAAGGCAATGATCATGAATATAGGCACCACGTCCGTGTCAAGTAGATCGAAACGATTCTGCATCTACTACTATTACTCCACACATCGAGCGTTATCCCGCATGCATCTTGACTATTAAGTTCATAAGAACAGAGTAACGCTTTAGGCAAGATGACATGATGTAGAGGGATAAACTCAAACAATATGATATAAATCCCATCTTTTTATCCTCGATGGTAACAATACAATACGTGCCTTGCTGCCCCTACTGTCACTGGGAAAGGACACCGCAATATTGAACCCAAAGCTAAGCACTTCTCCCATTGCAAGAAAGATCAATCTAGTAGGCCAAACTAAACCGATAATTCGAAGACACTTGCAAAGATATCAAATCATGCATATAAGAATTCAGAGAAGAACCAAATTGTAATGCCCACGATGCGGCTATATCTCCCACGTGTCGAAGCATGACTTAGAGGCATAACCGCATTGTAAGCAATGTCGCAAGTGGGGTATTCTTCACACAACCCATGTAATGAATAAGGAAAAGAGGTACATAGTTGGCTTACACTCGCCACGTCACACAATAACATAAATATCATTACATTCATCCAGATACAATCAAGGTCCGACTACGGAACCAAAATAAAGAACAACCCCAAATGCAACAAAGTCCCCGATCGCCCCAACTGGGCACCACTACTGATCGTCTGGAAAGGAAACGTAGTATCGTCCTGAGTCCACATCTAACTCCCACTTGAGCTTAGTCGAATCACCTGGAGCTGTATCATCGGTCCCTGCATCTGGTTTTGGAAGTAATCTGTGAGTCACAGGGACTCAGCAATCTCACACCCTCGCGATCAAGACTATTTAAGCTTAATAGGTAGGTAATAGGTATGAGGTGGAGCTGCAGCAAGCACTAGCATGTATGGTGGCTAACATACGTAAATGAGAGCGAGAAGAGAAAGCAAAGGCATGATCGATCATCTATAATCAAGAAGTGATCCTAGAACAACCTACGTTCAAGCATAACACGAGACCATGTTCTCTTCCCGGACTCTGCCGAAAAGAGACCATCACGGCCACACACTCTGTTGATTCATTTTAATTAAGTTAAGTTTCAGGTTTTCTACAACCGGACATTAACAAATTCCCATCTGCCCATAACCGCGGGAATGACTTTCGGAAGTTCAAATCCCTACAGGGGAGTCCCAACTTAGCCCATCACAACCTCTCACGGTCAACGAAGGATATTCCTTCTCCCAATACAATCCGATCAGACTCGGAATCCTGGTTACAAGACATCTCGACAATGGTAAAACTAAACCAGCAAAGCCACCCGAATGTGCCGACAAATCCCGACAGGAGCTGCACATATCTCGTTCTCAGGGCACACCGGATTGTCCAAGGTTCCGATAGGCCAGCCCAGAGTTGCCCCTGGTGGCCACCGACAGCTGACAGGTTGGACCAACACTCAAAGGAGCACTGGCCCGGGGGGTTTAAAATAAAGATGACCCTTGAGTCCGTGAAATCCAAGGGAAAAGTGGCTAAGAGGCAAATGGTAAAACCAATGTTGGGCATTGCTGGAGGAGTTTTATTCAAGGCGAACTGTCAAGGGGTTCCCATTATAACCCAACCGTGTAAGGAACGCAAAATCAAGGAACATAACACCGGTATGACGGAAACAAGGGCGGCAAGAGTGGAACAAAACACCAGGCATAAGGCCGAGACTTCCACCCTTTACCAAGTATATAGATGCATTAAAGTAGACAAGATATAATAATGATATCCCAACAATAAACATGTTCCAACAAGGAACAAACTCCGATCTTCACCTGCAACTAGCAACGCTATAAGAGGGGCTGAGCAAAGCAGTAACATAGCCAAACAATGGTTTGCTAGGACAAGGTGGGTTAGAGGTTTGACATGGCAATATGGGAGGCATGATAAGCAAGTGGTAGGAATCGTAGCATAGGCATAGCAATAGAGCGAGCATCTAGCAAGCAAAGATAGAAGTGATTTCGAGGGTATGGTCATCTTGCCTGCAAAGTTCTCCGAGTTGGCGTTAGCTTGATCCTCATAAGCGTACTCAACGGGTTCCTCGATCACGTACTCGTCTCCCGGCTCTACCCAAAAGCAAGAACACAGGCAAAGGGAGACACAATCAACCACGTGCAATGCACAAGCAACATGATGCAAAACATGACATGATATGTGGGATGTGATATGCGATGCATATGCATGTTACGGAAAAGAAAGATTGAACTTGGCCTCAACTTGGAAAACCAAGTGCCACTGGTAAGATGAGTTGATTTCGGTCGAAATCGATATAAAGATCACCGGAATCGGATGCACGGTTTGCAAATGACAAGCAAAACAAATATGGCACTGATCTGCGATAAACAGCACGAGACCATCTAAATGCATCAAGAGCAACAAACTACTGCACTCTAACATAACAACAAAATACGTGGCAGGGATCCACTCAAGATGCTTGACAAAAGATGAACACTGAGCTATGGCTAATTCACTCAATAGCAGGTTCAATAAAGCATGGCAAAAAGTTTAGAGCATGAAAACTACATGCTACAGGAACATATCATCGCAAATCAAGGCATGGCATGAAGCTACTCAAAGCATACAACAAAAGGCCCTTACTGACCATAAGCCAAAAGGGATCAGAAAATACAATGACAACCATGTGAACATAGCAATTATCGTTAACAGATTCAGACTTAGAAGAAAACTGGAACATGGCAAAACAGATATTAAGTAGGCATGTTTATGAGCGCGATGCACTCACCTCAAGGCATTTCATGACAAACTAAGCATACACCCAGCAAGTAGACATGGCATAGAAGCTAAACAGGGCAAGAGCAACAACATAGCATTCATGAATCAACTACAACAACCTCGGCAAAAATGCTTAACACGTAAACATTCTGCCAGGAACATTTTATAGCAAAAGTAGAGCTCGATTGAGTCAAGCTAGGGTGCTCCATAATTGCAAACAAAGACATGGATGGATAGAGCACAACAATATCTACAAAACATCCTTACTGATCATGCTCAAAAGAGGCATGGATCACTTTGTAGCAACAAGGATACATGGCATAAAAATATAAACAAGACAAAGACCTAGAAGATTTCTAAGTCCCTGAAATCAGCAACATTAAGAGGGCTACTTTGCATGCTTGTGCTAGTCACCACAGAGATCACAAAAACACATGGCATAAACCCCTGTAAAGATAGCATGGCATACTTCAAAACACCTGTAGGGCTCAAGTTCATAGGAGGCACACAACAATCATGGCAAAAATGACAAAGTCCAATTACTGATAAGAGTCTGAAACTAATATAAACTAGCACTCTTGCAACAGCATTTAGGGCATCAAGATGAACTCAAATGAACATGGTGCAATGGAATGAAATGAAGTACTCGTCGAGACGAACAATTTGATATGCTACACGACCAAAACGGAGCCACGGTTGCAGAGTTATGATGCGATGAAATTATGCAAAAATACTGAAACGGAGGCAAAAAGTCAACTCGAGCTAAGGTTTCCAGATCTAGATCCGGATTGGGCACGGAAGTCGAGGTACATCGGAGCTTCGCCGGAGTTGTGGTCGTGGTGGTCGGAGGTTCGACGGGGGCGGAGGAGAGACCCGGGTGGTGAGGAGATCGCCGGACGGCGAGGTGGTCGCGGTGGAGCAGTGAGGCAGCGCGGGCGGCGGAGGTCGACGGCGGGCGACGAGGTGGCGCGGGGCGGTCGCCGGGCGGTTTCGGGCGGCGGCACGAGGAAACTGGGCGGCTTGGGGCAAGGCGGGCGGCAGCGGCGCGCGACGGGAGCGTGGGCGGCCTGCTCGGCGGGCGGCGGGGCGGGTCGGTGGCGACAGTGGCGGCTCGGATGCCAGAGGCGGCAGCGGGCGTGTCGGCACGGACGTCCGGCGCGCGGAGAGGAGCGGGGCTAGGGTTAGGGTTGGAATGATCCGAAAATTTCGGGGGAGTGGCCTTTTTATAGGTAGGAGGAGCTAGGAGGCTCCAAATTGAGCACGGTTTTCGGCCACGCGATCGTGATCGAACGACCTAGATGATGGAGGGGTTTAGGTGGGTTTTGGGCCACTTTGGAGGGGTGTTGGGCTGCAACACACACGAGGCCTTTCGGTCCTCGGTTAACCGTTGGAGTATCAAACGAAGTCCAAATGGCACGAAACTTGACAGGCGGTCTACCGGTAGTAAACCAAGGCTGCTTGGCAAGTCTCGGTCCAATCCGAAAACGTTTAACACCCGCACACAAAAAGAGGTAGAAAGGGACACCGGAGGACATAGGAGCGCCGGAATGCAAAACGGACAACGGGGAAAATGCTCGGATGCATGAGACGAACACGTATGCAAATGTGATGCACATGATGACATGATATGAGATGCATGACAAAGACAAAAGCAACACGAAGACAAAAACCCGACAACGAGGAAATATCATAACTTAGTGCCGGAAAATGGCAAGAGTTGGAATACAAATATGGCAAGTTACATACGGGGTGTTACAACACTCCACCACTGGGGTGTTACAACACTCCACCACTACGAAAGGATCTCGTCCCGAGATTTAGGACTAGAAAAACTCCGGGTACTCAGAACGGAGGTGGTCCTCGCGTTCCCAGGTGGCTTCGCGGTCGGAATGATGTGACCACCGACTTTCAGGAATTTGATAGACTTGTTGAGAGTCTTGCACTCAGTTTCTTCAAGAATAGCAACGGGGTGCTCATGATAAGACAGGTCTTCTTGGAGATCAATCTCTTCAAAGTTGATGGTGCGGTCAGGAGTCTTGAAACACTTGCGAAGCTGAGACACATGGAACACATCGTGCACGTTTGCAAAGTTGGATGGAAGCTCAAGTTGATAGGCGAGATCGCCTCTTTTGCTAATGATCTTGGAAGGACCCACGTATCTCGGGGCAAGCTTCCCTTTGCTACCGAAGTGATGAGTACCTTTCATTGGAGAGACGCGGAGGTGGACATGGTCTCCGAACTCGAAAGCCAAATCACAATGTTTGCTATCATAGTAACTCTTCTGGCGCTATTGCGCGGCTTTGAGATTTTCATGAATGACTTTGCACATTTCTTCAGGCTCTGTGATCAAGTCATTGCCAAGAAGTTGGCGTTCGCCCGTCTCTGACCAGTTAAGAGGAGTACGGCACTTCCTGCCATAGAGAATCTCGAATGGGGCCTTGCCCGAACTCGCTTGGAAGCTGTTGTTGTAGGAGAACTCGGCATATGGAAGACAATCTTCCCACTTCATACCGAAAGAAATGACACATGCCCTGAGCATATATTCAAGAATTTGATTGACCCTCTCGACTTGGCCACTGGTTTGAGGATGAAAAGTTGTGCTGAAGCAAATGTTGGTGCCCATGGCCTTCTAAAAAGAATCCCAGAACTTAGAGGTAAAGATGCTACCATGATCTGAAGATATCAACTGCGGAATGCCGTGCAAGGAGACAATCCTGGAGGTATATAGCTCTGCCAACTGAGCTGCTGTGATAGATTCTTTGATAGGAAGAAAATGAGCCACTTTAGTGAGTTTATCGATGACAACGAAGATAGCATCATTGCCACGCTTGGACTTTGGAAATCCAGTCACGAAGTCCATCTCAATATGGTCAAACTTCCATTCTGGAATGTCAATAGGTTGGAGGAGACCAGCTGGTCGTTGGTGTTCTGCCTTCATTCTTCTGCTGACATCATATTCATTCACGAACTGAGCAATCTCGCGCTTCATTCGAGTCCACCAACACGACTGCTTGAGGTCATGGTACATCTTTGTACTTCCAGGGTGAATAGACAGGAGTGAATTGTGAGCCTCGTTCATAATGACTTTACAAAGGTCACCTTTAGGCACAACAATGCGATCCTCGAGGAATAGAGTATCCTTGTCATTAAGACAATGGCACTTGTACTTGGGTTGACTCTTGGCAATCCCAATCTTCACCTTCTTCACCATAGCATCAAGAAGTTGAGACTTACGAATCTGATCTTCCAAAGTAGGAGAGACTTGGAGGTTGGCAAGGAATCCTTGAGGAACAACTTGGAGATTGAGTTTGCGGAAAGCTTCACAAAGCTCTGGTTGGTAAGACTTGAGAATCAAACTGTTGCAGTAAGCCTTCCTGCTCAAAGTGTCAGCAATTACATTGGCCTTGCCTGGAGTATATTCAATACTCGGATTATATTCTTGAATCATCTCGACCCAACGAGTCTACCTGAGGTTGAGGTTTGGCTGAGTGAAGATGTACTTGAGACTCTTATGATCAGTGAAGATGTCCACTTTTCTTCCCAATAAGAGATGTCTCCATGTTAAAAGACCATGGACAACTGCCGCCAACTCGAGGTCATGAGTGGGCTAGTTCTTTTCATTGGGATTCAACTGGCGAGAGGTATAGGCCACAACTTTCTTCTCTTGCATCAACACTGCACCAAGACCTTGAAGGGAAGCATCACAGAAGACCTCGAACGGTTTGGATTCATCAGGACGAGTCAGAACTGAGCAGTGACTAACTTCTCTTTCAGGGTGTTGAAAGCGATGTCACATTCAAGCAACCAGACGTACTTCACATGCTTCTGGAGAAGGTTGGAAAGAGGCTTCGCGATCTTAGAGAAGTTCTCAACGAACCTTCGACAATAGCTTGCAAGCCCAAGGAAGCTGTGGAGTTGCTTCACATTCTGAGGTGGTTCCCAATTCACAATTGTAGACACCTTCTCAGGATTAACAGGTATGCCCATGGCGGAGATGATATGTCCTAGGTAGAGAACCTCATCGAGCCAAAACTCGCACTTTGAAAACTTCGCATAGAACTGATGTTCTCTGAGTTTATCCAGCACCAATCTCAAATGCTTGGCATGATCCTCCTTGTTCTTGGAAAAGACCAAAATATCATCGAGGTAGACCAAGACGAAGTCATTTGTGTAGGCGTTGAAGATGAAGTTCATCATGCGCGAGAATGTTGGCGGAGCATTGACGAGGCTGAAAGACATGACAGTGTATTCATATGAACCATAGCTTGTTCTGAATGCTGTCTTGGGGATATCCTCTTCACGAATGTGAATCTGATGATAGCCCATACGGAGATCAAGCTTGGAGAATACTTGAGCACCTTTGAGTTGTTCGAAAAGCTCGTTGATGTTGGGAAGTGGGTACTTGTTCTTTATGGTCTTCTTGATCAATGGACGGTAGTCGACACAAAGTCGGCTCATTCCATCCTTCTTCTTGACGAAAAGGACACCACAACCCCATGGAGAAGAACATGGTCGGATGAGACCCATACGCTATTGAATATCGAGTTATTTCTTCAGCTCCTTCAACTCTTCAGGTCCAAGCTTGTAAGGACGTTTGCACAAAGGTTCCGTGCCAGGCTCAAGATCGATGACGAATTCAACTGGCCGGTGCGGAGGCATTCCTGGGAGCTATTCTGGAAAGACATCTTGATATTCGCAAACGACTAGAATCTGAGATATGGAATCCAGCTCGCCCTTCTCATTGAGAGAAAACAGTCGGATGGTATCATCACGAGCGGCAAAGACGATTACATCCTCAGACGAATGTGTCAATTGAATCTGCCTGGCAGCACAATCAAGGTGAGCCTTGTGCTTAGAAAGCCAGTCCATTCCGAGAATAAGATCAATATCCGAGTTACCAAGGACCACTAGTGAAGACAGGAACTTATAGTCGCCCAACGTGATAGAGACATCGGGAGCAACCAAACTAGAAGTCATAAGCTTTCTGGGAGAAACAACTTGCATGACTTTGGGCAAAACCTCCGTGTCAACATTGTGCTTCGATGCAAATGGGAATGACAAGAAAGAATGCGATGCACCAGTATTAAAAAGTACTTTTGCAGGAACATCGTTAATAGGAAGGTTACCCATAATCACATCTGACGAGTCCTCTGCTTGAGCTGCATTCATCATGTTAACCTTTGCAAACTTGGGATTATGCTTGACCACTGCGGTGCAAGCATATCTCACAGGAGGAGGAGGAGGAGGAAGACGCCTCTGATTGAAGCATTTGTTGGCATAGTGACCCTTCTGCTGACACTTGTTGCACGTGACCTCCGAGAGCGGACGGTGATACGGAGCACTTGATCTTGGAGCATGAGACGAATTCTTGTTCTGAAAGCCTGGGTTGGGTGGGTGGGAAGATCCATTGCCACCTTTGCTCTTCTGCTGATAAGGCTGACGGAACGGAGGAGGAGGAGGCAACCAATACTTTTGCTGCTTAGTTGCCACTTGAGTTGAGGAAGAAGGAGTTGCATCCCTGACTCGTTTCTTGGAAGCATCGCACTTGAGTTGAGCAGTCTCTTGTTTCAGTGCCATGTTGTAAAACTCATCGTACTTCTGCGGCTCAAAAAGCACAAGAGCTAGTTGGAGATCTTCTCTGAGGCCACCTCCGAACTGATAAATCATGCTCTTCTCGTCAGGGACGTCTTGCTTAGCGAAACGAGCGAGCTTCTGGAACATGATGTTATACTGGTAAACAGACAAGCTGCCTTGCTTTAGATTGCGGAACTCCTCACGCTTGATCTCAACAACACTCTGAGGAATGTGGTGAGCTTTGAAGTCTTGACGGAATTCATCCCAGGTAATCACACGACCTCCTCTGGAATATTTGTATTGCTGATACCATTCTGCAGCTTGGTCTTTGAGTTGGAATGAGGCAAACTTGACAAAGTCCTTAGGCCTGACGTTGCTGTACTCGAAATGCTTGCAAATATCCACGAGCCCATCATCAGCATCTGTTGCCTCGACACAGTTACTGAAAGTCTTTGGCTAGTTAGCGAGGAACTGGTTGAGTGTAGCAAACTGATTCTGATTGTTGCCATGGCCTTGGTTCCCTTGGTTGCGCTCTTGCAAGAGTTTCATGATCAGTTGCGTGTTGGCATTGGTAGCGGCCATCACAGCTTGCCATGCCTCCGAAGGTGGAGGTGGTGGTGGCGGTTCAGGATTCTGACGCGTTGGAGGATCCATCCTGAAGAGGGTGACACCCGTTAGCATCTTGACAGACATATATTCAAGCTGAATCAAATGGATTGAAATAGCAAAAATAGTCTTAACATCCGAACAAAATGAACGAATGCATTCCAACTGAAATGGTCACACTTCCATAAATTGAGAAGCCACTTAGATAGAGGTAGATGAATAAAACAATAAGGTACGAACAAGAACAAATACTTGGTGAGGATTACCCAATCACAAACCAAATATTTGCGGAAGAAATACTAGAGCTACAAGAATTCCCACCTATGAACCTCCCGAACATTTCCGGTTATGCAATCAGGTGTTGGGGATACAAGGGAAGCATAATATCTCACCCAAAGCTAGCAAATCCTACATCCAGCTGTATCCATCCTTCAACACATAACCAAGAAAACTTACGGAAATCATTTACCTCAACCTTCGAAAAGCATCCGTTATACGAGTTATGGCAATACTCCCGAACTCCCGCCCCAGTACTGGGTGGCGTCGAGGTTATCTCACCAACAACTGCATAAAAAAGATTATCGATGTCGGCGAAACTCAGGTATTCCAGAATTGCAACGATAAAATTGTGACGACAACACCTCGGAGCTCAACTCCCCGGGACACTGCCACAACCCCTAAATGTCAGGAGGCACCAAGAACAATGTTCTCGTCACAAAACCATCGGAACGATTCCAAGATACCCGCATGATCCTAAAAAATTTAGTGAAATTTCAGAAGAGAAGAGTCAAAACTCTACGTCAGGATGCCTCACCAGAGCAATGAACGGACTCAGGAGTAAAAAGAATCCTACTCTCCGATATATATATAATCCTAAATGACTCAAAACATTTTTTCTAGACTCAACAACGCCAGCGATTCGATCAAGCAGGGGGCTCCTAAGTCGGGAAAGGCTATGATTACCAACTTGTAACGCCCATGATGCGGTTATATCTCCCACATGTCGAAGCATGACTTAGAGGCATAACCGCATTGTAAGCAATGTCGCAAGTGGGGTATTATTCACACAACCCATGTAATGAATAAGGAAAAGAGGTACATAGTTGGCTTACACTCGCCACGTCACACAATAACATAAATATCATTACATTCATCCAGATACAATCAAGGTCCGACTACGGAACCAAAATAAAGAACAACCCCAAATGCAACAAAGTCCCGGATCGCCCCAACTGGGCACCACTACTGATCGTATGGAAAGGAAACGTAGTATCGTCCTGAGTCCTCATAGAACTCCCACTTGAGCTCAGTCGAATCACCTGGAGCGGTATCATCAGTCCCGGCATCTGGTTTTGGAAGTAATCTGTGAGTCACGGGGACTCAGCAATCTCACACCCTCGCGATCAAGACTATTTAAGCTTAATAGGTAGGTAAAAGGTATGAGGTGGAGCTGCAGCAAGCACTAGCATGTATGGTGGCTAACATACACAAATGAGAGCGAGAAGAGAAAGCAAAGGCACGATCGATCAACTATAATCAAGAAGTGATCCTACAACAACCTACGTTCAAGCATAACACGAGACCGTGTTCTCTTCCCGGACTCTGCCGAAAAGAGACCATCACGGCCACACAATCTGTTGATTCATTTTAATTAAGTTAAGTTTCAGGTTTTGTACAACCGGACGTTAACAAATTCCCATCTGCCCATAACCGCGGGCACGGCTTTCAGAAGTTCAAATCCCTGCAGGGGAGTCCCAACTTAGCCCATCACAAGCTCTCACGGTCAACGAAGGATATTCCTTCTCCAAAGACAATCCGATCAGACTCGGAATCCTGGTTACAAGACATCTCGACAATGGTAAAACAAACCAGCAAAGCCACCCGAATGTGCTGACAAATCCCGATAGGAGCTGCACATATCTCGTTCTCAGGGCACACCGGATTGTCCAAGGTTCCGATAGGCCAGCCCAGAGTTGCCCCTGGTGGCCACCGGCAGCTGACAGGTTGGACCAACACTCAGAGGAGCACTGGCCCGGGGGGTTTAAAATAAAGATGACCCTTGAGTTCGTGAAACCCAAGGGAAAAGAGGCTAAGAGGCAAATGGTAAAACTAATGTTGGGCATTGCTGGAGGAGTTTTATTCAAGGCAAACTGTCAAGGGGTTCCCATTATAACCCAACCGTGTAAGGAACGCAAAATCAAGGAACATAACACCGGTATGACGGAAACTAGGGCGGCAAGAGTGGAACAAAACACCAGGCATAAGGCCGAGACTTCCACCCTTTACCAAGTATATAGATACATTAAAGTAGACAAGATATAATAATGATATCCCAATAATAAACATGTTCCAACAAGGAACAAACTCCAATCTTCACCTGCAACTAGCAACGCTATAAGAGGGGCTGAGCAAAACAGTAACATAGCCAAACAACGGTTTGCTAGGACAAGGTGGGTTAGAGGTTTGACATGGCAATATGGGAGGCATGATAAGCAAGTGGTAGGAATCGTAGCATAGGCATAGCAATAGAGCGGGCATCTAGCAAGCAAAGATAGAAGTGATTTCGAGGGTATGGTCATCTTGCCTGCAAAGTTCTCCGAGTTGGCGTTAGCTTGATCCTCGTAAGCATACTCAACGGGTTCCTCGATCACGTACTCGTCTCCCGGCTCTACCCAAAAGCAAGAACACAAGCAAAGGGAGACACAATCAACCACGTGCAATGCACAAGCAACATGATGCAAAACATGACATGATATGCGGGATGTGATATGCGATGCATATGCATGTTACGGAAAAGAAAGATTGAACCTGGCCTCAACTTGGAAAACCAAGAGTGCCACTGGAAAGATGAGTTGATTTCGGTCGAAATCGATATAACGATCACCGGAATCGGATGCACGGTTTGCAAATGACAAGCAAAACAAATATGGCACCGATCTGCGATAAACAGCACGAGACCATCTAAATGCATCAAGAGCAACAAGCTACTGCACTTTAACATAACAACAAAATACGTGGCATGGATCCACTCAAGATGCTTGACAAAAGATGAACACTGAGCTATGGCTAATTCAGTCAATAGCAGGTTCAAATAAGCATGGAAAAAGTGCAAAAGATAACAGGTTACAAACTTAGTGAAAAATAACAAGTCAGGAATTTAACATCAGGAAGCAAAGTTTAGAGCATGAAAACTACATGCTACAGGAACATATCATGGCAAATCAAGGCATGGCATGAAGCTACTCAAAGCATACAACAAAAGTCCCTTACTGACCATAAGCCAAAAGGGATCAGAAAATACAATGACAACCATGTGAACATAGCAATTATCGTTAACAGATTCAGACTTGGAAGAAAACTGGAACATGGCAAAACAGATATTAAGTAGGCATGTTTACGAGCTTGATGCACTCACCACAAGGCATTTCATTTCAAACTAAGCATACACCCAGCAAGTAGACATGGCATAGAAGCTAAACATGGCAAGAGCAACATCATAGCATGCATGAATCAACTACAACAACCTCGGCAAAAATGCTTAACACGTAAACATTCTGCCAAGAACATTTTATAGCAAAAGTAGAGCTCGATTGAGTCAAGCTAGGGTGCTCCATAATTGCAAACAAAGACATGGATGGATAGAGCACAACAATATCTACAAAACATCCTTACTGATCATGCTCAAAAGAGGCATGGATCACTCCGTAGCAACAAGGATACATGGCATAAAAATATAAACAGGACAAAGACTTAGAAGATTTCTAAGTCCCTGAAATCAGCAACATTAAGAGGGCTACTTTGCATGCTTGTGCTAGTCACCACAGAGATCACAAAAGTATATGGCATAAACCCCTGTAAAGATAGCATGGCATACTTCAAAACACCTGTAGGGCTCAAGTTCATAGGAGGCACACAACAATCATGGCAAAAATGACAAAAGTCCAATTACTGATAAGAGTCTAAAACTAATATAAACTAGCACTCTTGCAACAGCATTTAGGGCATCAAGATGAACTCAAATGAACATGGTGCAATGGAATGAAATGAAGTACTCGTCGAGACGAACAATTTGATATGCTACACGACCAAAACGGAGCCATGGTTGCAGAGTTATGATGCGATGAAATTTTGAAAAAATACTGAAACGGAGGCAAAAAGTCAACCCGAGCTAGGGTTTCCAGATCCAGATCCGGATCGGGCACGGAAGTCAAGGTACATCGGAGCTTCGCCGGAGTTGTGGTCGCGGTGGCTAGAGCTTCGAGGGGGGCAGAGGAGAGGCTGGGGTGGTGAGGAGCTCGCCGGACGGCGAGGTGGTCACGGTGGAGCGGTGAGGCGGCGCTTGCCGGCGCGGTCTTCGGGCGGCGGCGACGAGGGAACCGGGCGGCGGGGCAGGCGGGCCGCAGCGGGGCGATGGTGGAGTCGACACGTGGCGGCTCCGGATACGCCGGAAGCGGCGAAGGCGAGGCGTGCCCGGCGCCGGCGGACACGTCCGGCACGCGGATGAGGAGTGGGGCTAGGGTTAGGGTGGAATGATCCGAAATTTTCGGGGGAGTGGCCTTTTTATAGGTAGGAGGAGCTAGGAGGCTCCAAATTGAGCACGGTTTTCGGCCACGCGATCGTGGTCGAACGATCTAGATGATGGAGGGGGTTTAGGTGGGTTTTGGGCCACTTTGGTGGGGTGTTGGGCTGCAACACACATGAGGCATTTACGGTCCCTCGGTTAACCGTTGGAGTATCAAACGAAGTCCAAATGGCAAGAAACTTGACAGGTGGTCTACCGGTAGTAAACCAAGGCCGCTTGGCAAGTCTCGGTCCAATCCGAGAACGTTTAACACCCGCACACGAAAAGAGGTAGAAAGGGACACCCGAGGACTTAGGAGCGCCGGAATGCAAAATGGACAACGGGGAAAATGCTCGGATGCATGAGACGAACACGTATGCAAATGCGATGCACATGATGACATGATATGAGATGCATGACAAAGACAAAAGCAACACGAAGACAAAAACCCGACACGAGGAAATATCATAACTTAGTGCCGGAAAAGGCAAGAGTTGGAATACAAATATGGCAGGTTACATACGGGGTGTTACACAAATAATATTCATAGATAATCTTGTTCATAAACCCACAATTCATCGGATCTCGGTAAACACACCGTAGAAGAAAATTACATCGAATAGATTTCCAAGAACATCGAGGAGAACTTTGTATTGAGAATCAAAGAGAGAGAGAAGAAGCCATCTAGCTAATCACTATGGACCCGAAGGTCTATGGTAAACTACTCATGCTTCATCGGAGAGGCTATGGTGTTGATGTAGAAGCCCTCCGTGATCGATTCCTCCTCTGGCAGATCGCCGGAAGAGGCCCCTGCTGGGTAACGTAGTAATTTCAAAATTTTCCTACGCACATGCAAGATCATGGTGATGCATAGCAACGAGACGGGAAGAGTGTTTTCCATGTACCCTCGTAGACTGTAACCGGAAGCGTTATGACAACGCGGTTGATGTAGTCGTACGTCTTCACGATCCGACCGATCCTAGTACCAAAAGTACGGCACCTCCGCGATTTGCACACGTTCGGCTCGGTGACGTCCCACGAACTCACGATCCAGCAGAGTGTCCAGGAAGATCTTCATCAGCACGACGGCGTGATGACGATGATGATGAAGCTACCGGCGCAGGGCTTCGCCTAAGCACTACGACAATATGATCGGGTGGATTATGGTGGAGGGGGGCACCGCACACGGCTAAGGGATCAATGATCAACTTGTGTGTTCATGGGGTGCCTCCTCCCCCCGTATATAAAGGAGTAGAGGAGGGGAGCGGCCAGCCTCTCTATGCCGTGCCCTAGGGCAGTCCTACTCCCACCGGGAGTAGGATTCCCCCCTTCCCTAGTTGGAGTAGGAGACGAAGGGAAGGAGGAGTAGGAGAGAAGGAAAGGCCCCCCCCCCAATATTCAAATTCGGCCTCCTGCCCAAGGGGGGCGACCAGCCCCTTGTGGGCTGGTGTGCTTCCTTCTTATGGCCATAAGGCCCATAACTTCTCCCGGGGGGTTCCGGTAACCTCCCAGTACTCCGGAAAAATTTCCAAACCACTCGGAACCATTCCGATGTACAAACATGGGCTTCCAATATATCGATCTTTATGTCTCGATGATTTCGAGACTCCTCGTCATGCCCGTGATCACATCCGGGACTCCGAACAACCTTCGGTTCATCAAAACACATAAACTCATAATATCGATCGTCTCTGAATGTTAAGCATGCGGACCCTACGGGTTTGAGAACTATGTAGACATGACCGATACTCGCTTCCGGTCAATAACCAATAGCGGAACCTGGATGCTCATATTGGTTCCTACATATTCTACGAAGATCTTTATCGGTCAAACCGCATAACAACGTACGTTGTTCCCTTTTTCATCGGTATGTTACTTGCCCGAGATTCGATCGTTGGTATCTCAATACCTAGTTCAATCTCGTTACCGGCAAGTGTCTTTACTCGTTCCATAATGCATCATCCCACAACTAACTTATTAGTCACAATGCTTGCAAGGCTTATAGTGATGTGCATTACCGGGAGGGCCCAGAGATACCTCTCCGATACTCGGAGTGACAAATCCTAATCTCGATCTATGCCAACTCAACAAACACAATTGGAGACACCTGTAGAGCACCTTTATAATCACGAAGTTACGTTGTGACATTTGGTAGCACACAAAGTGTTCCTCTGGTATTCGGGAGTTGCATGATCTCATAGTCATAGGAACATGTATAAGTTATGGAGAAAGCAATAGCAACAAAATAAACGATCATCATGCTAAGCTAACGGATGGGTCAAGTCAATTACATCATTCTTTAATGATGTGATCCCGTTAATCAAATGACAACTCATGTCTATGGTTAGGAAACATAACCATCGTTGATTCAACGAGCTAGTCAAGTAGAGGCGAACTAGTGACACTCTGTTTATCTATGTATTCACACATGTACTAAGTTTCCGGTTAATACAATTCTAGCATGAATAATAAACATTTGTCATGATATAAGGAAATAAATAATACTTTATTATTGCCTCTAGGGCATATTTCCTTCAGTCTCCGACTTGCACTAGAGTCAATAATCTAGTTCACATCGCCATGTGATTTAACACCAATAGTTCACATCTTTATGTGATTAGTTCACATCTCCATGTGACTAATACCCAAAGGGTTTACTAGTCAATAATCTAGTTCATATCGCTATGTGATTAACACCCAAAGAGTGATCATGTTTTGCTTGTGAGTTAAGTTTAGTCTACGGGTCTGCAACATTCAGATCCGTATGTATTTTGCAAATTTCTATGTCTACAGTACTCTGCATGGAGCTACTCTAGCTAATTGCTCCCACTTTCAATATGTATCTAGATCGAGACTTAGAGTCATCTAGATCAATGTAAAAAGCTTGCATCGATGTAACTCTTTACGACGAACTCTTTTATCACCTCCATAACCGAGAAATATTTCCTTACACTAGTAGAAAACGGAGCTTTAAAACCGGTTCGTAAGGGTGGGCACTAAAGCCCCCCCCCTGTAGTACCGGTTCGGCACGAACCAGCGCTAAAGTGCCACCACATGGCGTAAGCTCGCGCCCTGGTATGGGGGCACCAACCGGTACTAAAGGTTTTTTTTGAATTTTTTTTTTGAAAATTTTGGGAAAAAATTGATTTTTTTTCAATTTTTAATTTTTCTGAATAATTTGATGATTTAGTCTCTAATCACCCCTCTTAACTGCTCAAGTGTGGATCACTCATTCCAAATCGCCTAACTTCCCGGCCGGTCACCCATCCTCTCACTCCCCCAACCTGAGCACGCTTAACTTCGAAGTTCTATTCCCCCTACATACCAAGTCTGCACTTGTTGTTTTCCTGACAAATGTAAGCTGTCAATCCTATTAACCCTCAGCAGTTTAGCTTGAGCATTAGGTCACACGTTTCACCATTTGAGTTTGAAACTATTATTCTAAAAAACAGTAATTATTTATTAACACTAATATTTCTTGAATAAGTTTGACCATAGTTTGACCATAGTTTGACCAGATTTGACCAAAATTCAAAAAATTGAAATAATTATTTAGTAACACTAATATTCTTGAATAATTATGTAGTAACATTAATACTTCTTGAATAAGTACTTTGACCAGATTTAACCAATTTTTTTTAAAAAAACTGAAATTTGACCATATCTTTTTTTCCTTTTGGAATTTGAGGATTCTAAAAAATTGCAAACAGGCCGTAGGCGGTCTCCATCGAATATGGATTTTCGTGCTGAATTTTTTGATATACTATACGTTTTTTCCGACATCGTATGCAAAAGTTATAGCCGTTTTACATTTTCCCTACACTTTTTGCAAAACATGTCCAAATTTAAGTTTTTAAATTTTCCTAACTAGTAGATGTAGTAATATAACTACCTCTCGAAGGATTTTATTTTTTAAAGTTTTTATCATTTTCTTTTGATTTTTTCTAAACTGAAATGGCGATACACCAGGGGGGTAGAGTTCGAAAATTGCCCTATAGTCCCGGTTTGTGTCTCCAATCGGGACTATAGGTCAGAACCCTTTAGTCCCGGTTCGTGGCACGAACCGGTACTAAAGGATAGCCCTTTAGTACCGGTTTGTGCCACGAACCGGTACTAAAGGTGATCGTGGGGCCCCGGCCTGACGCCAGCCTGCCACCAGCCCTTTAGTACCGGTTCATGGCACGAACCGGTACTAAAGGTTCAACACGAACCGGCATTAATGCATAGCCGTTCGAACTGCCACTAATGGTACCATTAGTACCGGGCCAAAATTGAACTGGCACTAATGTGTCTCACATTAGGTCCTTTTTCTACTAGTGTTTGTCCTCTAAGGATAATTTTGACCGTTGTCCAGTGATCTACTCCTAGATCACTATTGTACTCCCTTGCCAGAATCATGCTAAGGTATACAATAGGACTGGTACATAGCATAGCATACTTTATAGAACCTATGACTGAGGCATATGGAATGACTTTTCATTCTCTTTCTATTTTCTGCTATGGTTGGGTTTTGAGTCTTTACTCAACTTCACACCTTGCAACACAGGCAAGAACTCCTTCTTTGACTGTTCCATTTTTAACTACTTAAAAATCTTATCAAGGTATGTACTCATTGAAAAATCTTATCAAGCATCTTGATCTATCTCTATAGATCTTGATGCTCAATGTGTAAGCAGCTTCACCGAGGTCTTTCTTTGAAAAATTCTTATTCAAGTTTCCTTTTATGCTATCCAGAATTCAGTATCATTTCCGATCAACAATATGTCATCCACATATAATATCAAAAATGCTACAGAGCTCCCACTCACTTTCTTGTAATACAGGCTTCTCCAAAAGTCTGTATGAAACTATATGCTTTGATCAACTCATCAAAGCGTATATTCCAACTCCGAGATGCTTCCACTAGTCCATAGATGGATCGATGGAGATTGCACACTTTGTCAGCACCTTTAGGATTGACAAAACTTTCTTGTTGTATCATATACAACTCTTCTTTAAGAAATCCATTAATGAATGCAGTTTTGACATCCGTTTGCCAGATTTCATAAAATGTGGCAATTGCTAACATGATTCGGACAGACTTAAGCATCGCTACGAGTGAGAAAATCTCATCGTAGTCAACACCTTGAACTTGTCAAAAACCTCTTTTGCGACCATTTGAGCTTTGTAGATAGTAACACTACCATCAGCGTCTGTCTTCCTCTTGAAAATCCATTTATTCACAATGACTTGTCGATCATTGGGCAAGTCCACCAAAGTCCATACTCTGTTCTCATACATGGATCTCATCTCAGATTTTATGGCCTCAAGCCATTTTTCGGAATCTGTGCTCATCATCGCTTCCTCATAGTTCGTAGGTTTGTCATGGTCTAGTAACATGACTTCCAAAATAGGATTACCGTACCACTCTAGCGTGGAACGTACTCTGGTTGACCTACAAGGTTCCGTAGCAACTTGATCTGAAGTTTCATGATCATCATCATTAGCTTCCTCACTAATTGGTGTAGGAATCACTGGAATTGATTTCTGCGATGAACTACTTTCCAATAAGGGAGCAGGTATAGTTACCTCATCAAGTTCTACTTTCCTCCCACTCACTTCTTCCGAGAGAAAATCCTTCTCTAGAAAGGATCCATTCTTAGCAATAAAGATCTTGCCTTCGGATCTGTGATAGAAGGTGTACCCAACATTTCGGGTATCCTATGAAGACGCACTTCTCTTATTTGGGTTCGAGCTTATCAGGTTGAAACTTTTTCACATAAGCATCACAACCCCAAACTTTAAGAAACGACAGCTTAGGTTTCTTGCCAAACCATAGTTCATACGGTGTCGTCTCAACGGATTTAGATGGTGCCCTTTTTTAACGTGAATGCAGCTGTCCCTAATGCATAACCCCAAAACGACAGTGGTCAATCGGTAAGAGACATCATAGATCACACCATATCTAATAAAGTGCGGTTACGACATTCGAACACACCATTATGATGTGGTATTCCAGGTGGCATGAGTTGCGAAACTATTCCGCATTGTTTCAAATGAATACCAAACTCATAACTCAAATATTCGTCTCCGCAATCAGATCGTAGAAACTCTATTTTCTTGTTACGATGATTTTCTACTTCACTCTGAAATTCTTTGAACTTTTTCAAATGTTTCAAACTTATGTTTCATCAAGTAGATATACCCATATCTGCTCAAATCATCTGTGAAGGTTAGAAAATAACGATACCCGCTGCGAGCCTCAACACTTATCGGACCGCATACATCAGTATGTATTATTTCCAATAAGTCAGTTGCTCGCTCCATTGTTCCGGAGAATGGAGTCTTAGTAATCTTGCCCATGAGGCATGGTTCGCAAGCATCAAGTGATTCCAAAATCCCATCAGCATGGAGTTTCTTCATGTGCTTTACACGAATATGATCTAAACGGCAGTGCCACAAATAAGTTGCACTATCATTATTAACTTTGCATCTTTTGGCTTCAATATTATGAATATGGGTATCACTACGATCGAGATTCAATAAACCATTTATATTGCGTGTATGGCCATAGAAGGTTTTATTCATGTAAATAGAACACAATTATTCTTTGACTTAAATGAATAATTGTATTGCAATAAACATGATCCAATCATATTCATGCTCAATGCAAACAGCAAATAACACTTATTTTAGGTTCAATACTAATCCCGAAGGTAAAGGGAGTGTGCGATGGTGATCTTATCAACCTTGGAATCACTTCCAACACCCATCATCACCTTGCCCTTAACTAGTCTCTGTTTATTTTGCAACTCCCATTTCAAGTTACTACTCTTAGGAACTAAAACAGTATCAAATAGCGAGGGGTTGCTATAAACACTAGTAAAGTACACATCAATAATATGTATATCAATTATACCTTTGTTCACTTTGCCATCCTTCTTATCCGCCAAGTATCTAGGGAAATTCCACTTCCAGTGACCATTTCCTTTACGGTAGAAGCACTTAGTTTCAGGCTTTGGGCTTCTTCATGGGAGTGGAAACTTGCTTGCCATTCTTCTTGAAGTTCCCTTTCTTTCCCTTACCCTTTTACTTGAAACTAGTGGTCTTGTCAACCATCAACACTTGATGCTTTTCTTGATTTCTACCTTCGTTGATTTCAGCATCACGAAGAGCTTGGGAATCGTTTCTGTTATCCCTTGCATATTATAGTTCATCATGAAGTTCTAGTAACTTGGTGATAGTGACTAGAGAACTCTGTCAATCACTATATTATCTGGAAGATTAACTCCCACTTGATTCAAGTGATTGTAGTACTCAGACATTCTAAGCACATGCTCACTAGCTGAGCTATTCTCCTCCATCTTGTAGGCAAAGTGCTTGTCAAAGGTCTCATACCTTTCGACAAGGTCATGAGTCTGAAATACTAATTTCAACTCTTGGAACATCTCATATGCTCTGTGGCATTCAAAACGTCTTTGAATCCCCGATTCTAAGCCATAAATCATGGTGCACTAAACTATCAAGTAGTCATCATATCGAGCTTGCCAAACGTTCATAACGTCTGCATCTACTCCTGCAATCTGTCTATCACCTAGCGATGCATCAAGGACATAATTCTTCTGTGCAGCAATGAGGATAATCCTCAGATCACGAATCCAATCTGCATCATTGCTACTAACATCTTTCAACTTAGTTTCTCTAGGAACATATCAAAAATAAAACAAGGGAGCTAAACGCGAGCTATTGATCTACAACATAGCTATGCAAATACTATCAGGACTAAGTTCATTATAAATTAAATTTCAATTAATCATATTACTTAAGAACTCCCACTTAGATAGACATCCCTCTAGTCATCTAAATGATCACGTGATCCAAATCAACTAAACCATGTCTGATCATCACGTGAGATGGAGTAGTTTTCAATGGTGAACATCACTATGTTGATCATATCTACTATATGATTCACGCTTGACCTTTCGGTCTCCAGTGTTCTGAGGCCATATCTGCATATGCTAGGCTCGTCAAGTTTAACCTGAGTATTCCGTGTGTGCAAAACTGGCTTGCACCTGTTGTATGTGAATGTAGAGCTTATCACACCTGATCATCACGTGGTGTCTCGGCACGACGAACTGTCGCAATGGTGCATACTTAGGGAGAACACTTATACCTTGAAATTTAGTGAGAGATCATCTTATAATGCTACCGCCAAACTAAGCAAAATAAGATGCATAAAGGATAAACATCACATGAAATCAAAATATGTGACATGATATGGCCATCATCATTTTGTGCCTTTGATCTCGATCTCCAAAGTACTGTCATGATTTCTATCGTCACCGGCATGACACCATGATCTCTATCAATGTGTTGTCATATGGTCGTCTCGCCAACTATTGCTTTTGCAACTATTGCTATCGCATAACGATAAAGTAAAGCAATTGCATGGCGCTTGCATCTTATGCAATAAAGAGACAACCATAAGGCTTCTGCCAGTTGCCGATAACTTCAACAAAGACATGATCATCTCATACAACAACTTATATCTCGTCACGTATTGACCATATCACATCACAACAAGCCCTGCAAAAACAAGTTAGACGTCCTCTACTTTGTTGTTGCAAGTTTTACGTGGCTGATATGGGCTGAGCAAGAACCGTTCTTACCTACGCATCAAAAACCACAACGTAGTATAGTGATTGCTTTTTGATCTTCAGAAAGAACCCTGTTCATTGAAACCGATTCAACTAAAGTTGGAGAAACAAACACCCACAAGCCACATGTGTGCGAAGCACGGCGGTAGAACTAGACTTGCGTAAGCGTACGCGCAATGTCGGGCTGGGCCGCTTCATCCAACAATACCGCCGAATCAAGAATCAACTAGTAACGGCAAGCAATATGTATATACTCACGCCCACAACTCCTTTGTGTTCTACTCGTGCATATAACATCTACGCATAAACCTGGCTCTGATGCTGTTGGGTAACGTAGTAATTTGAAAATTTTCCTACACACGCAAGATCATGGTGATGCATAGCAACGAGAGGGGAAGAGTGTTGTCCACGTACCCTCGTAGACCATAAGCGGAAGCGTTATTACAACGCGGTTGATGTAGTCGTACGTCTTCACGATCTGACCAATCCTAGTACCGAAAGTACGGCACCTCCGCGATCTGCACACATTCGGCTCGGTGATGTCCCATGAACTCATGTCCCAGCAGAGTGTCGAGGGAGAGCTTCGTCAGCACGACGACGTGATGACGATGATGATGAAGCTACTGGTGTAGGGCTTCGCCTAAGCACTACGACGATATGACCGAGGTGGATTATGGTGGAGGGGGGCATGGCACACGGCTAAGGGATCAATGATCAACTTGTATGTTCATGGGGTGCCCCCTTCCCCGTATATAAAGGAGTGGAGGAGGGGAGCGGCCGACCCTCTCTATGGCGCGCCCTAGGGGAGTCCTACTCCCACCGGGAGTAGGATTCCCCCCTTCCCTAGTTGGAGTAGGAGAGGAAGGGAAGGAGGAGTAGGAGAGAAGGAAAGCCCCCCCAACCTATTCCAATTCGGCCTCCTGCCCAAGGGAGGCGCACCAGACCCTTGTGGGCTGGTATGCTTCCTTCTTATGGCCCATAAGGCCCATAACTTCTCCCGGGGGTTCCGGTAACCTCCCGGTACTCCGAAAAAATGTCCAAACCACTCGGAACCATTCCGATGTCCAAACATAGGTTTCCAATATATCGATCTTTATGTCTCAACCATTTCGAGACTCCTCGTCATGCCCGTGATCACATCCGGGACTCCGAACAACCTTCGGTTCATCAAAACACATAAACTCATAATACCGATCGTCAACGAACGTTAAGCGTGCGGACCCCATGGGTTCGAGAACTATGTAGACATGACCGAGACTCGCTTCCGGTCAATAACCAATAGCGGAACCTCGATGCTCATATTGGTTCCTACATATTCTACAAAGATCTTTATCGGTCAAACCTCATAACAACATACGTTGTTCCCTGTGTCATCGGTATGTTACTTGCCCGAGATTCGATCATCGGTATCTCAATACCTAGTTCAACCTCGTTACCGACAAGTCTCTTTACTTGTTCTATAATGCATCATCCCGCAACTAACTCATTAGTCACAATGCTTGCAAGGCTTATAGTGATGTGCATTACCGAGAGGGCCCAGAGATACCTCTCCGATACTCAGAGTGACAAATCCTAATCTCGATCTATGCCAACTCAACAAACACCATTGGAGACACTTGTAGAGCACATTTATAATCACCCAGTTACGTTGTGACGTTTGGTAGCACACAAACTGTTCCTCCGGTATTCGGGAGTTGCATGATCTCATAGTCATAGGAACTTGTATAAGTTATGGAGAAAGCAATAGCAACAAACTAAATGATCATCGTGCTAAGCTAACGGATGGGTCAAGTCAATCACACCATTCTCTAATGATGTGATCCCGTTAATCAAATGACAACGCATGTCTATGGTTAGGAAACATAACCATCATTGATTCAACGAGCTAGTCAAGTAGAGGCAAACTAGTGACACTCTATTTGTCTATGTATTCACACATGTACTAAGTTTCCGGTTAATACAATTCTAGCATGAATAATAAACATTTATCACGATATAAGGAAATAAATAATACTTTATTATTGCCTCTAGGGCATGTTTCCTTTAGCCCCAAGATGGGATCTCACGGGTACAGAAGGTTGCGGCGGTGGAAAAGTGGTTTCGTGGCTCTCCGCGATCGATCTAGGGTATAAGAGTATATATAGGTGGAAGAAGTACGTCGGTGGAGCTATGAGGGGCCCACGAGGGTGGGGTGCGCGCCTACCCCCCTGGGCGCGCCCTCCTTCCTCGTGGCCGCCTCTTGGCGTTCCAGACTTCAACTCCAAGTCTTCCGGTTTGGTTTTGTTCCAAGAAAGATCATCGTGAAGGTTTCATTCCGTTTGGTATTCCTTTTCTGCGAAACTCTAAAATAGGCAAAAAAACAGAAACTGGCACTGAGCCTCCGGTTAATAGGTCAGTCCCAAAAATAATATAAAAGAGCATATTAAAACCCATTAAACATCCAAAACAAATAATATAATAGCATGGAACAACCAAAAATTATAGATTCGTTGGAAAATAAACCCAATATAGTCCAAAACATTAGATAATATAGCATGGAGCAATCAAAAATTATAGGTACGTTGGAGACGTATCAGGCATCCCCAAGCTTAATTCCTGCTAGTCCTCGAGTAGGTAAATGATAAAAACAGAATTTTGATGTGGAATACTACCTAACATAATTATCAATGTAATTTTCTTTATTGTGGCATGAATGTTCAGATCCGAAAGATTAAGACAAAAGTTTAATATTAACATAAAAATAATAATACTTCAAGCATACTAACAAAGTAATCATGTCTTCTCAAAATAACATGGCCAAAGAAAGTTCATCCTTACAAAATCATATAGTTTAGCTATGCTCCATCTTAATCACACAAAGTATTCAAATCATGCACAACCCCGATGACAAGCCAAGCAATTGTTTCATACTTTAGTATTCTCAAACTTTTTCAACTTTCATGCAATACATGAGCGTGAGCCATGGACATAGCACTATAGGTGGAATAGAATGGTGGTTGTGGAGAAGACAAAAAGGAGGAAGATGGTCTCACATCAACTAGGCATATTAATGGGCTATGGATATGCCCATCAATAGATATCGGTGTGAGTGAGTAGGGATTGCCATGCAACGGATGCACTAGAGCTATAAATGTATGAAAGCTCAACAAAAGAAACTAAGCGGGTGTGCATCCAACTTGATTGCTCCCGAAGACCTAAGCATTTTGAGGAAACCCATTGTTGGAATATACACGCCAAGTTCTATAACAAAAATTCCCACTAGTATATGAAAGTGACAAAATAAGAGACTCTCTATCATGAAGATCATGGTGCTACTTTGAAGCACAATTGTGGAAAAAAGGATAGTAGCATTGGCCCTTCTCTCTTTTTCTCTAATTTTTGGCCATCTCTTTTTTTAACCTTTTCCTTTTTTTCTTTTTCTTTTTTTATTTCCTCACATGGGATAGTGCTCTAATAATGATGATCATCACACTTCTATTTATTTACAACTCAAGGATTACAACTCGATACTTAGAACAAAATATGACTCTATATGAATGCCTCTGGCGGTGTACCGGGATGTGCAATGAATCAAGAGTGACGTGTATGAAAAAAATTATGAATGGTGGCTTTGCTACAAATACGATGTCAACTACATGATCATGCAAAGCAATGTGACAATGATGAAGCGTGTCATAATAAACGAAACGGTGGAAAGTTGCATGGTAATATATCTAGGAATGGCTATGGAAATGCCATAATAGGTAGGTATGGTGGCTGTTTTGAGGAAGGTAAATGGTAGGTTTATGGTACCGGTGAAAGTTGCGCGGTACTAGAGAGGTTAGCAATGGTGGAAGGGTGAGAGTGTGTATAATCCATGGACTCAACATTAGTCATAAAGAACTCACATACTTATTGCAAAAATCTACAAGTCATCAAAACCAAGCACTACACACATACTCCTAGGGGGTAGATTGCTAGGAAAAGACCATCGCTCGTCCCCGACTGCCACTCATAAGGAAGACAATCAAAGAAATACCTCGTGCTTCAAATTTGTTACACAACGGTTACCATACGTGCATGCTACGGGACTTGCAAACCTCAACACAAGTATTTCTCAAATTCACAACTACTCAACTAGCATGACTCTAATATCACAATCCTCATGTCTCAAAACAATCATCAAGCGTCAAACTTCTCATAGTATTCAACGCACTTTATATGAAAGTTTTTATTATACCCATCTTGGATGCCCATCATATTAGGACTAATTTTATAGCCAAAGCAAATTACCATGCTATTTTAAAAGACTCTCAAAATAATATAAGTGAAGCATGAGAGATCAATAATTTCTATAAAATAAAACCACCACTGTGCTCTAAAAATATATAAGTGAAGCACTAGAGCAAAATTATCTAGCTCAAAAGATATAAGTGAAGCACATATAGTATTCTAATAAATTCCGATTCATGCGTGTCTCTCCCAAAAGGTGTGTATAGCAAGGATGATTGTGGTAAACTAAAAGGTAAAGAATCAAATCGTACAAGACGCTCCAAGCAAAACACATATCATGTGGTGAATAAAAATATAGCCTCAAGTAAAGTTACCGATAGACGAAGATGAAAGAGGGGATGCCTTCCAGGGCGTCCCCAAGCTTAGGCTTTTGGTTGTCCTTGAATTTTACCTTGGGGTGCCTTGGGCATCCCCAAGCTTAGGCTATTGCCACTCCTTGTTCCAAAATCCATCAAATCTTTACCTAAAAACTTGAAAACTTCACAACACAAAACTTCAACAGAAAATCTCATGAACTCCGTTAGTATAAGAAAATAAACCACCACTTTAAGTTACTGTAATGAACCCATTCTTTATTTATATTGGTGTTAAACCTACTGTATTCCAACTTCTCTATGGTTCGAAACCCCCCCCCCCCAGATACTAGCCATAGATGCATCAAAATAAGCAAACAACACACGAAAAACAGAATCTGTCAGAAATAGAACAGTCTGTAGTAATATGAAGGTTTCGAATACTTCTGTAACTCCAAAAATTCTGAAACATTAGGACGACCAGGGTAAAAAGTATATTGATCTACTGCAGTTAGAATTGGTATTTTATCGCTCTCTAATAAAAATCAAAATAATTTTCGTGAGCGCATACTTTCTGTTTTTATCAGCAAGATGAAACAACAATCACCCAAGAAGATCCTAAAGGCTTTACTTGGCACAAACACTAATTAAAACATAAAAGACACAATCATAACAGAAGCTAGATGAATTATTTATTACTAAACAGAAACAAAAAGCAAAGAACAAAAATAAAATTGGGTTGCCTCCCAACAAGCGCTATCGTTTAACGCCCCTAGCTAGGCATAAAAACAAGAATAAATCTAGGTATTGTCATCTTTGGCCTTTATCTTTTTAATGGAGTTATGCTCGAATCCGGGAGGTTCCTTATGTTTACCTTCATACTCAGAGATTTTTAGATCTAGAGCATCCAACCGCTTATTGCAAAGAGTGATCAACATATTCATGCGGTGAAGGTTCCCGCTAACATTTTTAAGAGGTTCAGGAGATTTTTGCAAAAATTTAGTTACTTCGCATAGTTTCTCAAAAACTTGGGTTCCTTCTTGAGTATGATGTAGTATCGTTTGTGGGGGTAGTACTCCTACTATTCCCTCTATAATCTCATACGCAATACTGGGATCAATTTCAATAAAATTCCCTTTAGCGGCAAAATTCAAGAGTTGTCTATGGGACATGGTTAGCCCAACATAAAAATTACGAAGTAAAACCTTGAAATCTACCTCTATTGTGCAATTACGATAAGATTCTATCATCCTGTACCAAGCATCTTTTAAGTTTTCTCCTTATATTTGTTTGAAGTGAAGAACTTCAAAATCGGGAGACAAAGGAAGAGATAAAGGGCTAGCCATGAAGGCGAAACAAACGATCTAACACACGGACGCACGAGAAGCAAGCGAAAAGAGACGAACGGAAAAGGGAAGAAGAAAAGGCAAAGGTTGTGAAGTGGGCGATAGGAAAACGAGAGGCGAATGGCAAATAATGTAATGCGAGGGAGAAGAGTTTATGATGGGTACTTGGTATGTCTTGACTTGGCATAGATCTCCCCGGAAACGGCGCTAGAAATCCTTCTTGCTACCTCTTGAGCATGTGTTGGTTTTCCCTTAAAGAGGAAAGGATGATGCAGCAAAGTAGCGTAAGTATTTCCCTCGGTTTTTGAGAACCAAGGTATCAATCGAGTAGGAGACAACGCACAAGTCACCTAGTACTTGCAAAAACAATCAAGAACCTTGCAACCAATCGATAAAGGGGTTGTCAATCCCTTCACGGTCACTCGCAAAAGTGAGATCTGATAAAGATAATAAAGTAAATATTTTTGGTATTTTTGTTGTATAGATTGGAGAGTAAAGATTGCAAAATAGTAAACGAGATACGATTTAAGTAAAAGAGATGAAATATAATAAGAAAGAGACCCGGGGGCCATAGGTTTTCTAGTGGCTTCTCTCAAGATAGCATGTATTACGGTGGGTGAACAAATTACTACCGAGCAATTGATAGAAAAGTGCATAGTTATGATAATATCTAAGGCAATGATCATGAATATAGGCATCACGTCTGTGTCAAGTAGATCGAAACGATTCTGCATCTACTACTATTACTCCACACATCGACCGCTATCCAGCATGCATCTAGAGTATTAAGTTCATAAGAACAGAGTAACGGTTTAAGCAAGATGACATGATGTAGAGGGATAAAGTCAAACAATATGATATAAGCCCCATATTTTTATCCTTGATGGCAAAAATACAATACGTGCCTTGCTGCCCCTACTGTCACTGGGAAAGGACACCGCAAGATTGAACCCAAAGCTAAGCACTTCTCCCATTGCAAGAAAGATCAATCTAGTAGGCCAAACTAAACCGATAATTCAAAGAGACTTGCAAAGATATCAAATCATGCATATAAGAATTCAGAGAAGAACCAAATAATATTCATAGATAATCTTTTTCATAAACGCACAATTCATCAGATCTCGGAAACACACCGCAAAAGAATATTACATCGAATAGATCTCCAAGAACATCGAGGAGAACTTTGTATTGAGAATCAACGAGAGATAAGAAGCCATCTAGCTAATAACTATGGACCCGAAGGTCTGTGGTAAACTACTCATGCTTCATCGAAAAGGCTATGGTGTTGATGCAGAAGCCCTCCGTGATTGATTCCACCTCCGGTAGATCACCGGAAGAGGCCCCAAGATGGGATCTCACGGGTACAGAAGGTTGCGGCGGTGAAAAAGTGGTTTCGTGGCTCTCCGCGATCGATCTAGGGTATAAGAGTATATATATAGGCGGAAGAAGTAAGTCGGTGGAGCTACGAGGGGCCCACGAGGGTGGGGGCACACCTACCCCCTGGGCGCGCCCTCCTGCCTCGTGGCATTCCAGACTTCAACTCCAAATCTTATGGTTTGCTTTCGATCCAAGAAAAATCATCGCGAAGGTTTGTTCCGTTTGGTATTTCTTTTCTGCGAAACTCTAAAATAGGCAAAAAAAACAGAAACTCGCGCTGGGCCTTCGGTTAATAGGTTAGTCCCAAAAATAATATAAAAGAGCATATTAGAGCCAATTAAACATTCAAAACAGATAATATAATAGTATGGAACAATCAAAAATTATAGATACATTGAAGACGTATCAAGTGAATAGATCAAAAGTTTCTAAAAAAGGAAAAATAAACATGTACATTGGTCCCCGCACGTTGTTGCGGGGATATTTTGCAATATTTCAATGTGATTCGTTGCATGATACATGAATATTTGAAGTAATAATATAAAAAGCTCAAACAGAAAATACATATAATTTATTATGTTTGATTACTATATAGTTATAATTCTTTTACTAATTATAAATAGCATAATAGAATGAAATTTCTTATGTATGTTTGGATGTTGAGATGAGTCTTTTTTTTCATGCATGTTTAATGATGAAGTGCCATGCTTGTATGTAGAGAAATATGATAGTGTGGGGTGAGCATTTTCTCATGCATGTTGTGGGATGATGTGGCGTGCTTGCATGTTGAGAGAAATAGTTAGTGGGGGCTAGCTATTTAGATATAAAAGATTACTGTGTGAGCCTATAAGCACCCAAATGGTTAGTGTGCCTCTCAGCCTCAGGTTGAAGGCATGATCACCATGCAGTTCGCTCCTGATGAATGTAATTAGTGTGCCTCTCAGCCTCAATTGGTTAGCCAAGTTTAGCCAAGTTGTTCAACCACCACCCGTCTTGCCTTCTCCTATACCACTATAAATCCACAAGAACACCTCCTCCTTCCTCCACCCACCAGAGCTTGCGAATAATCCACCGCAATAAACAAATAAACCCACCTCCATCCGCGCAATCTCTCAATCTTCCACAGGCATCAATGGCGGGCGCAAGGAACAACGAGCTGCGCATGACCCTGCTCGGCCTGGCCCTGCTGGGGCTCTTGCTGCTGAGCCACACCGCGGCGCCGGTGGAAGCCGCCGCGGGCGTGCAGGAGAACATCTTCTCCGTGAACAGCGTCGGCGGCCGCAGTCTCAAAAGCTTCAGCATGAACACCGCCGAGAGCGGCGAGGTCGCCAAGGGGGGGAATGCCAAACCCGCCGCCGGCGACTTCTGATCGACGACCCTCCATCCGCCGTTGTCGAGTATTAGTTAAATAATTTATCCTCCGGCTACCCCGTGCTTGTGCATGCATGCGTGCATGGCTCCTGCGGTGGGCGCGCAGGATCGATCGCATCGGCCGGCCGCCCGGAGCTCCTGCATGCACGCGCGCGAATGCTGCCTCGTTTGATTAGGTATTATGATTTTTGTTTGTGTGTGTAATTTGGATGTGCAGATGCAGTGCGTGTGCTGCACCCATCCGTTGTGTTCTTCAGTGTAAGGGCCGTCTGTTCGTTTGTACATGGCCTCACTGATCATTATGAAAGTTATTATTATATTACTAGTATTTTTTAAACCAATGGACCGTAAGAGCATGGTTAATAGAAGAGCCGGCAACGGGCTCTATACGAATGCCAGGTCACTTGTAGCCACCAAGAAAGAACTCTCGTATAATAAAGTTGGTTGTAGGCATTAGCTATAGTAATTAATGTCTACATGCATGGCAGAGAGAAAAATGCAATTGATTGGAGAGGAGGAAGCTGCGCTAGCTTTAAGCCCTTGCATGCAATTTCTTTGTCTCGAGCCTTGCGCTGCAACCGGCGACTCACGAAGCGCCCGCTCCCTTCTCTCTCCTGTATTCTCTTCCCTCCAGCTAGACTTTATCTGAGGTGGAACGGCTTGTAGCCAGCTGACTAGGCGCTATTATACTTGCTCTAAGTGGTCGTTTGATCTACCGACGTAACAAGGTGGCCTTGCTTTCTGCTCCTTCCATTTTTAAATACAAGCACTCCAATGGTTGTAAGATAGTTGTTGGTAGACTTTGCCACATAGAATTTTTGATGATATGTCATACAATAAATGAGGAAAGAGAGGAAAGTTGTATGTACATGAACCAACACCCATTGCACAAGCTCCAATGTAGAATGAGAGAGCATCTCATTTATTATCTCGCATCCTATTAGGCAAACTAGATACAACCCATTGGAGTTGTTGTATGTTAAGGTGTTGATTGATGACATAGCATATTTTACCAACAAGCTAACATACAAATTATTGGAGATGCCCTTAGAAATTTCAATACGAACTACATACGGGTCAAGGATGAACTAAGACAAAAATGCCCTGGTGTCCATAGGGAATACTATCACATATGCATGTATATCAAGTAATGCTATATTACCAATTAAAAAAGGTAATGTGTTATTACAATGCTTAAAGATTATAATTAAATTTCAGCAATTAAAAATGTTGGACGACAAAAGGCTTATCATGACGGTTAAATATTTCTTTCTGTTTGAGATAATATATAGCTGATTGTATACTGTATAACAATAATAGAGCATAAAAGACTCCAAACTGTGGAAACGGAGATGATTTGTAAAATTGAAAAATTACTCCAAAACTGAAAATTCCCAGTAATACAATTTGTAAATAGATGTGAACCGCCGTAAAATTTCAAATAGATGTGAATTACTCCAAAATAAGAAAATCACAATAATCCAATTGGAAGGCAAAAATGGAGAGATGAGCACGTTGCCTTGCCATAATGTCTTGACCGATCTAGGCAACCCCGGCATGCCGCGGTGAGATGGCGAGTTGCGAGTTGGCGAACAGGATGAATCAGACCGGGGAGGCGAGAAATCAGCAGGCAACAACAGGCGCACGACACACGTCGATTCAATCAATCAGATTGGTCAATTGATCTTTTTTTTTGGCATATTTTCTTCTCTTTTTTTTGAGAAAATTTTGAGGCATAATTGATCAATTGATCTTGTGTGCTTCACGTATTGCTTAACCACATGGGCCGTCAGATGGGCTTGTGCCTGCGCGCCAGTGTCCTGTGACACTGGTGGGGTGCACGAAGGTCCACCCCTGATATAGATGTATATAGACATATTTCAGACTGTAAATTTATTTATTTTGCTTCATATGTAGTTTAAATTAGAATTTCTAAATGGTCTTATATTTAGGAACGAAGGGAGTAGTTCCATGGGCAACATAATGAACAATCCTAAACTTTTTGACTTCGGGCTAGCAAAAGTATTCACGTAAGTAACGCATGAAAATTATTACGTCATTTCAGCGGCTTCATTACTCCCTTAAATGCTTCCAAGGGCCTAGTCTCTAGCAAGTCCGATGTGTTCATCTTAGTGTTTTAATATTTGAGATACTTAGCGGGATAAGAAAGTATGGTAGCCGTCAATGTTAGTTCAACTAGCTGCATTCGCTTGTACTCATAGAAAAACAGATTATGCACCGTATTGGGGTCAAGCACTTTCTCAAGGAAGGGGGAATGTTAACACTTCTACTTCGAGTACTCGTGCCTCGATTACGACACAAGGTTGACATCGGCTCATGAGATAGACCTAGGAAAAATATGAATTCAATTTCCCCAATCATGCACATGGATAAGTCAGAAGACAGTTTCAGAGGGATAGGATTCTTGATCGGGCCAAGCCGGCATAACATTTAGTAGTTCGCTTTACTTTCCCTTCCGAAGCACGCACATTCGAGTTCAGTATGGGTGCACTGAGCGCTTAGGACCACTCAGCTGCATACATCACTACACTTCCATTTGACACCTATTTAAATAGCTCATCTCGCCGCTACCTTATCATATTTCCATACTTCTGTCGCTCCATCCCCATCCGGGTGGGGAACCCGTCGATGTGTCAGCTGACACGGCCTCTTTTTGATCCTCATTGCCTTGTAAAGGAGGGTCAAATGCTTGGAAACTAGCATAACTCTTGCACAGAATGAACCTTACCATCAGTCACAATGAGAAGCACTAGGGGGGGGGGGGGGGCTGGAAAAAGGAAAAAACACAACCAACAATTCATATCAAAATCAACCATTTATCATATAAAACAGGAATCTTCATTCTAATTTGATTAGCCACCCCCCCCCCCCCCCCCCCCCCCCCCCCCCTCGCCCCTCGAGTCGTATACTTTCTGATCACTCTCATATGCTGGTTAGTTTTCTTTTAAACGTTATATCATTGCAGGTCCTCGTCCTTCGGGTTGAAGGAGATGTGTACTCGACTTCCTTTAATTAAATGGTTGCCCATAATAATATAGACGTATATAATGGTAACTTAACCAAAGTAATAGACTCGAACTCTTCCACGCCCCCTTGCCAGCGGTTTTAGAGTGAATCTATTAGAAGTTTCTCACAAATAAACTAACATGTTACTCCCTCCGTTCTACAATACAAGATGTTATTACAATCAATGTACTCATATATTGGTTGTAACAACATCTTATATTATGAAACAGAGGGAGTAGACGTTACTACAATATTGCTAAACCGCAAGACTATGTACCTGCTTGAGCCTAAGCACCCACCTTATTCTATATAAAGGTAGGTAATGAAGACGAAATCTTTGCTACTTGGTCCTTCCGTGTCAACACTATGCCCATATGTGGCGCAACTGCTAGATAATTTTAGTTTTTTTTTTAACACAGATAATTTTAGTTTCTATCTTGTGGTTATTGCTGAGCTGTTATAGAATAAATAATATGTTAGATGTCGTAAATGCATAATTTTAGTTGTTCCATATAGTGCATATTTTTCTCTCTAAACTATTGAAGAATTGGAATGTATGTTGCATTGTGGATGTAGCCAATCAAGACCATAGTTGTGATTGTGCATTCCGGTATACTTTATGAGAAATATGGTGAAATGATCGATTAAGTAAGATATATGAAAATGTTAATGTTATAAATGAATGTAAATTTGTAAGGTACTTTGTCTTCTTAAATAATATCAATCTAATGATTAAAGAGTGCCAACTACTGTTCCACATTTACAAGGGGAGGCGGACATACATACCACTTATTTAGCTATTTCATCTCTTTTTTCTTACCAGTTGAGTAAATGACAACGATTAGTGTGCCCCTCTACCTATGTTGGTTAGCTAGGTTCATCCATGGCTCGTGGATGGATAATCACATGTAATACGTATTCTTGGGCAACTTCTCGTGGTTCGTGGCATTCTAGCTCTGCAAAGCCATCCATAGGCACATGATTATTTTTTCTGACGCCATATAATTCTATGTGTTTCTCCTTCATTTTATTGGTATATCAACATATACACACGCTTATGCCGATGTAAGGAATTGCACATGGTATCAATTTTTATTGAGTGTTGGCCGTGCCTGAATGAACGGTGAAGCTTGTGTTGCCTGCCATCTACTCCCTCCATTCCAAATTACTTGTCGCAGGTATGGATGTATCTAAATGTATTTTAGTTCTAGATATATCCATTTCTACGACGAGTAAGTTGGAACGGAGGGAGTATATATAGAAGAAGGAAACATCAACTAAGGGTTGGTGTGCTATTCGATACTGCTGACTGAAACACTATCCTACACACATGGCACATGGAAGATCTTACTTCTTTATTATTCATCTTAAAGTGAGTTATTGACCAATCTTCTTTCTTAATTGTCTCCTACACTAAGTGCTTTAATTTGTGGCTTTAGGTTTTTGGTTCCTAACAGTCTTGCATTTTATCCTTAAGGTGGTACATGGCGAGGAGGGGGGTCTGGTGGCAGCGGATCTGGGGCTCTCCCCAGCCGCCCGCGGGGGCGACGTGAGGAGAGACACGAAGAGGCGCGAGGAGGGGCAGAGGAAGATGTGACGGAGGCGGAGAGACTCGTTGGCGGAGGAGATGCGAGACCTGACGCGGGCCTGCGAGTCGTGTTTATGTTTTTCACGTAGACCAATAGATCTATATATGTACTCTACTGTAATTATATGTGTCATGTGTATGTGTAGTTGTTAACTCTTAATCGGTCCAATCCGGCCCTTAGGTACGCAACCAAATGCCACGTGGTGCATCAGCCCAAACAGACAAGCAAACACGACTTCCCTAATGCAAGTAGCTCATATGTACCCTATCAAACTATTTCTACCATCCAACGCAGTATGTATCTAGTGGCGGATGTTCTCACGGGCCAACCTACGTTGTCCCCCCCCCCCCCCCCCCCCCCCCCAAGCCCAAGGATTTTTTAATGAAATACCCCTTAGCATTAGGCCCATGTGTGAGAAAAAAATCAGCCCAAAACACATATTCTTTGCCCCTAGCCCATGCCCCTCCCGGGCTTTGCGGGCGTCCGAACCACTACCACATCCACGTCTAACCACACTAGCCCACCCAAAACCCTTCTCCCTCTCCTGCGTGTGTACCCGCCTGGCGCCAGCTGCCTGCATTCATGACGTTGTAGAGTGACCACTCCGCAATGACGTCAGCCCAGAGCAGATGCTGACTTCTCACTGGCGCCGGCACTGAAGCGTCACGGGTCTTGAACCCCGCCACCATTCATGGAGACGGCAGATGGAGGACCTGGCCGCCGAGGCGGAATATAAAAGAAGTAAACGACAGCCGCCACGTAGGATAGGTTTAGGATCGGGCCGCTTTTTGTCCTAAGTGTTCAAAATGTAATGGATTTCATTTGGTTTGTATTTGTGTGAATTTCATTATGTAGTTGAAACCTGACTTGAAATATATGTAGGCAGCATTGGATGGTTGTCTTCCCACTCGTGTCTGTGGACGGATGCCAGAGCAAATTTGTGGGTCCGTGTTAGAAATGACCTTAGATCACTAAAACAGTGATCTAATAGATCTTATATATTTTTTTACACAGAGAGAGTATATGCATAAGAGCAACTCCAACGGGCCGACCCAAACGGACGGCGCTTTCGTTCACTTTTTGTCCGTTTGGGTCGGCCCGGCGGACACAAACGTCCGGCGCTATGTTTGGGTCGGCGCGAGCGCCCAACGCTGGCCCGTCTCATTTCGTCGGCGCGGCAAAAAAAATATTGCGAGCAGTTTGAAAATAAATACATGCATTTAATTAAACATAAAAGCCGGCCACGAAGGCCGACGAAAGTCCACATTACATTAATTAAAACACTAAAATCTAGACAACGCGCTGCCCTAGGCATCCTCGGCGGCGGCGGCGCCAGCGTCGGGACTGGTGAGGTCGATTAACGTCGGCGCAAGGCCGGCCCAGGGGAACGTCGTGTTCCAGACGGCGGTGATGTCGGGCTTTGCCGCCACTGCCTGGGCCTGGCGCGCCTCCTCTTCGGCCTCGTGCTCGAGCATCTGCAGACACTTGCCCTCCCGGCGCTCCCCGGCCAGCCGAACGCGGCGCCAGTGGTCGAGGTAGGCCGCCTCCTGCTTCTCCGCCGCCCCGAGCCAGATCGGCGGAGCGCTGACCCACTTGCGCACTACTCTGGTCCAGGAGTAGCGCTCGCGGTAGACCGGCTCCTCCGGCTCGGCTTTGGGCGGGGCCGGCGGGGCCACCGGCGGCACGACACAGTCGCCCGCCGCGGAGAGGGCCATGGCCTCTGCCATGGCAGCCTCGAAAACCGCCTCGTCCGCCTCCCTCCACCGCTCCTCCTCCTCGCTCTCCTTGATGGTCGCCTGGTAGGCGGCCTCGGTCTCCTGGTCCTCGTCGCGGACAACGAGCGCGGGCGACGGCAGGCTGTGATCGACGCCGCGGACGCCGCGTCGCCTCACCTCCTCGTGCTCGAAGGCGAACCATCGAGCCCAGTTGGGCGAGTCGACGACGAAGTGCGGGTCGGCACGCTGCTCCGACGTCAGCAACGCCCGCCGGCGCCGCACCTCCTCCGCATGGGCCCTCACCGTCCGCAACACCGCCGGCACTGGGATCCTCTCCGGATCCAAATGCTAGTCATGCGGCAGCGTCACGTCCGGGTACGGCAGAGGCACGCGGTGGTGCCAATGCCACTCGGCCTGGTGCAACGGCACGTTGATGCGCTGTCTCTGCCGGGGAGCACGTGTCGGCGTGGGGAGGGAGGGGGAATGGCGGGCGGGGGCTTTGCCCTTGCGGCTGCTGCCGATGCCGGACAAGAAACCCATGCTGGCGGTGGCTAGGGTTGTCGCCGGCGTGGGGGCAGGGGTGGCCAGATGGGGACGGGGGGCGAGTGGTAGTGGATGAGGACGGCCCCGCCGCACGCCCGGCTTAAAAAAGGACGGCCGCCGTCGCTGATGCGTGGGTCCAAAGTGGGCGGTCGTCATAAATTATGTTGACCGTGGCGGTTGGGTGGCTTCCAGGTGGGGACGCGGCGGGCGGCGAGGAGACGTGCGGCGCGTCCGCTTCGCGTCCGCGCCGACACATTCCAGGCGCAATTTTGGGACGGAAATGGGTCGGCGCGGACGCCGGGCGGACACGATTTGAGTTTGGGTCGGCGTGTTGGGCAGTCACTTTTGTTCGTGCCGACTCAAACGAACGCGGACGGATAAAATGGGTCACCTCATTGAAGTTGCTCTAGCATGACTTTTTTGCGTGCATCCACTCAGCTTATCCCAGTTGAGCCACGAATGGAGAGAGGCCAAAAACGATGCAATCTACCGAGCGTCTCCTGTCTACTGAATACATGGGCAGAGCGACAACCCCAGCAGTGCAGCAAACCTGTACTTAGCATGGTGGCATCTCAGGACCTTATGTCGCTGACTCACGCCAAGCCCTGCACTAAATTATTCAGATTAAGAACTGAACAAACTGAATCTAACTGAAACTAAATAAAGACAAAAGTGCAGTTAACTTGGCGTGAGGTTTGCAGCACCTAACGAGGCCTACCAGCCACTCCGCTCTACCCGGTCTCGAGGCAGAGGCACTACAACCAACTTGAACTCATACGTGCAACTACCCCACCTTTACATCCACATAAACCACCATAACCACCTCCATTCTTTGACTGCCTTCCCTTGCACTCCACACTTCCTCTCTCTATATAACAAAGACCAGACACCAAACTGAGGCACCCACGGCACACTTTCCCGCCTCGCCTCCTGAGAGCACTCCAGAATGACATCGATGATCAGCACGGACGATGGTGCTGCGACGAGCCATGTCGACGCTCCACTCCCAGGTAAGAGTGTGGATCTTTTGTACCTTCTCTCTCGCACAATTCTCTCGATCGTGCGCCCAAAGGATCGACATGATTCTGTCTGGTGCGCGCGTGCGTGCATGCAGTTACGACGAGGGATCACGGGGAGGCGGCGGATGTCGCCGGCAAGGGCGCCGCGTCCGCGGAAGAACAGGAGCAGGCGGCGGCGAGGCGCGACGTCTTCCTGCTGGCCGGGATCAGGAAGCTCATCAAGAGCTTCAGGAGCCTGTCCCACATCTTCGAGATGTACAAGGGCGAAGAGGAGGAGGACGACGACATCCAGATCGGGTTCCCGACGGACGTGGAGCACGTGGCCCACATCGGGCTGGACGGCTCCAGCAGCGTCGCCAGCCTCAGGGGGATGGACGGGGCCAGGGAGCTGCTCTCCCTCTCCACCAACATCTCCCTCCAGCAGTTCGAGTTCGCCATGGCATCCATCGCCGCGCATGACGACCGCAGCGCCGCCATAGCAGCTAGCCCGTAATAATTATTTACAGTGCTTAATTAATAACTGGGCCACAACTCGCGCCGCGCACGTACGTTCTACTAGTTCTTCTATCCCACTGGCGCTGTGTAGCCTACATGCTCTTCCCCGTTCCAGGCCAATGCTGGCAGCCACTACGCCAAAACAGCGATTGGCAGATGGTGTATATAATGTCACCTATGGAAATTTTTGTAATTTGAGACGCCAACTGCTTTGGTGTGGGACGTGAATGTACATGGTGTGTCACGCACGGAGATCTCGACCATTTTTTTATCTGCGAAAAAACAGCTTCCTTAGATTAACCTTTTTTTTTGGCAACAATTTTACTTACTTAATCGCCGCAAAAACATATATTACTTTTTTAACATCATATGTGGGACTTTTTTAGCTCAGATGGTTAGCCTGACATCAATAACCGAGGGTGGGGTGTTAAATTAAGAACTACTCAGTGGCAATGGCGGACCAAACATGGTCATGAGGATCGAGACAGCAACAAAAACTGCACACACACACACACACACACACACACACACACACACACACACACACACACACACACACACGCACACACACACACACATGAGTTTGCCAAATCAAATGGTCTATCAAGTGGCGTTTGAAGAAGCAAAACCCATTGTCAGGTCAATCAAAATTCGACAAATTTCATACATTTATTGTCAGGCGTTGCAGTAAATTAATCTAATGAAAAAAAAGCACATCAAAAATTACTTAAACCGCTGTAGTTCTTTACCTCTTCCCAAGAATTGAAAATCTCATCGATGGCTCTCGTTACTGTTGTCAATCTCCTTTCCATTATCGGGCCCTAGTGACGGAAACTTTGAGGGACATTAGACTATTGTAGCACAACGTAGCATAGCGTACCATCATAGCACTTGTTTTGAATTTAAGTCATGATACCATGCTCTGAATAATAATGATCTCAAGGTGCTGCTGGGAGGCTGAGTATTTTGGCTAAGTTATAAAAGAGATATCATTGCGTGCATTTGTTTCTTTGCCTATCCCTCCTTCTCCCATGTGTTTGCTGACACCGTTTCCTTCTCTGCCTACTTCAATAATCTTGTCATACATTTGTATTTATGTTGATTGTACCTATTTACCATGACGAAATGATCAGAGAATTTATTTCCAAAAAAAAGTTCAGAGAACAGTGTAGTGACATCAAAGTGTAAATTGTGGACGAAAGATATGACAGACATTGCCACTAATTACTGAGGTGAAGATGTGTCACGTCTGACGGAGCAACCCCACCGCCACCGCAAGGCACTGACGAGCCGGGACCACAAGGCAGGAAGATCGAAGCTGGGCAAGGAGCTGAAACTCTTATAGGCGGGCCCGGAGAGGCAGAGTAGTAGGTGTGCGTGATTTGGCTGCGGCCGTGATGTATTAAAGCCTCCAAGCTGGGTGTGAGTGGGTATGGTTGAACACGCAACTGAAACAGATCGAGAAGCTGCCCTTCTCTTATCGGCCTCCTTTCCCCTCCTCAGATCCTCTCTCTCTCTGTCGATCCCCTTCTCCCACCTGCCCTCTAGATCGGTGCTGTTACAAGTGGTATCAGAGGTCCGCTCGATCTAGAGACTGCGTATCCCAAGCCGCGCTACCAAACCAAGCAGGCGAAGCAAGCGGCGGCAATGGAGCAGCAGCTCGCGGATCTGATCAGATCCGTCAACGAGGGGCGCGCGGCAAACGACGCTCGCCTGGAGGCGATCCAGGCGTCCCTCGAGCTCTGGAGGCCGGCGGTCTCCAACCTGCAACGCGAGCTCGACGAGCTCCGCACCCAGGTGGGACGGATCGCCCTCCATCCAGCCCTCGCGATGCAAGGCGAGGTGGTGGAAGAGGTGGTGGTGCCCCTGGCACCGTCTCATCCGACGACGGGCCCCGAGCACCACGGGCCAAGTGGCCACGGCGAGATCTTCAACTCCGGGGGTGGGGTTCATGGGGTAGTCACTACCTTGCAGCCGCCTCCGGTCAAGGATACGTACCAATCCCCACTGGAGAATTACGCATCTGTAGGAGTCGAGTCGAGTCGCATGATTAGTGGGGAGTCACCGCACGCCGCACAGCAGTCACCACACGCGCATCACTGGGCATTGCCGAAATTGGATTTTCCCCAATTCGACGGCGAAAATCCACAGTTCTGGAAGTCCAGATGCGAAAAATACTTTGATGTCTACGGCATCCAGCCCGATATTTGGGTGCGTGTAGCCACCTTACACTTCACAGGCACCGCAGCTCACTGGCTGCAGTTGCACGAGACGGCGAGTTGTCTGTCCACTTGGGATAGCCTGTGTGCAGCCCTGAAGGAGAAATTTGGACGGGACCAGTACCAGATGCATCTTCGTCAGTTTAATGTTCTGAAACAAACTGGGTCCGTAGAGGAGTATATGGGGCAATTTGAGGAGTTAATGCATCTTATTCTTGCTCATAACTCTGGGTTCGACCCAATTTACTTTACAACCCAATTCCTAGATGGGTTAAAAGCTGAAATTTGTGCTGGAGTTGCTTTACATCGACCCCAAAACTTGGACTCTGCGTTTTCCTTGGCCCTGTTGCAGGAAGAGCTGGTGGAAGCGATGCCACGGCGGGAATACAGACGGTATGATCCAGCGCCACCAAGACCTCCAGCGCGGCCAGCGCCAGCGGTGGCCATGCCAGCAGCACCACCACGCATACCGTTGCCTGCTCCACCAGCTGCAGCGGAAGATCGCCGAGCACTAGACGCCGCCCGTGCATCGGATCGTCGCCCCGAACCAGGGCGAGGCGAAGACCGTATAGCTGCACTGCGCAACTACCGCAGAGCGAGAGGACTATGCTTCAAATGCGGCGAACACTGGGGCCAGGGCCATCAATGCGCGGCCACTGTCCAACTACATATAGTGGAGGAACTCCTCGAGCTATTGCAGGCAGAAGAGCAAGACAGGCACGAAGCAGACTCAGATTCAGAGGAATAGGTGCTCATGTCCATCTCGAAGTTAGCCACGACAGGGCAAACCACTCCACGCACAATTCGGCTGCTGGGGCAGATTGGTGAACATGAAGTGTTGATACTGGTGGATTCAGGCAGCTCCCACAGTTTTGTCAGTGAAGAAGTGGCGACAAGTGTAGCAAGCCAAGTGCAAGCGATGGCGCCTGTGTCAGTCAAGATAGCAGACGGAGGGTTATTGTCGTGCAAAGGGTACATACCGGCGTGCGAATGGACGACGCAGGGGCACCAATTTACCACAGATCTGCGAGTGGTGTCTTTGGGATGCTATGACATGGTGCTGGGAATGGACTGGCTAGAACAATGTGGACCGATGCTAGTGGATTGGGGAGCTAAAACACTTCGGTTTCAGCATGAGGGGAAGAGCATTCTGCTTCAAGGCCTGACGAACGCTTCACCAACAGTGATGGCAATATCAATGACAGAGCTGCAGGAGTTAGAGAATAGTAATTCCATTGCTCATGTGGTACTGCTGAGCATGAGTGAAGGGCAAGTTGAAATTACACCGGTACCAGCCACCATCCAGCAAGTCCTTGATGAGTACCGGGACCTGTTTCAGGAGCCAACGGAGTTGCCACCTCACAGAGAGTGGGACCATGCCATTCCCTTACTACCAGGAGCAAAGCCAGTAAATCTCAGACCATACAGATACACACCAGAACAGAAAGACGAGATCGAGGCTCAAGTTAAAGAAATGTTGGAAAAAGGGCTTATTACCACCAGCACCAGTCCATTTGCCTCCCCAGTTCTGCTTGTAAAAAAGAAGGATCAAACATGGCGACTGTGTGTGGATTTCAGACATCTGAACGCAATCACCCTTAAGGCCACGTATCCAATGCCAATAATTGAAGAACTCCTGGATGAACTAGCAGGGGCATGCTGGTTTCCAAGATGGACCTGCGAGCTGGATACCACCAGATCAGGTTGGTGCCGGAGGATGAATTCAAAACCGCATTCAAGACGCATATGGGTCACTTCCAATTCAAAGTGATGCCGTACGGTCTTGCTTATGCCCCAGTCACATTCATGGGAAATATGAACACGGTATTGGCCCCAGTCAACCGCAAAGGAGTTGTGGTTTTCATGGACGACATCTTAGTCTTCACAAAAACATTGGAGCAACACAAAGTCCTCCTTGCACAGGTGTTGCAGCTGTTGAGGAAGCATCAGTTCTACATAAAACTGTCCAAATGTTCATTCGCACAGCAAACAATCAACTACCTGGGGCACTATGTGAGCAAAGATGGAGTGTCAACAGATAAAAGCAAAGTTCAGACAGTACAGGAGTGGCCAGTACCTGAATCAGTTAAACAACTCAGAGGATTCCTTGGGCTAGGAGGCTATTACAGGAAGTTTGTTAAGCACTTCGGGATAATCTCCAAACCATTGACAGATCTTCTCAGGAAGAATACACCGTTTGTGTGGACGCCAACCACAGATGCAGCCTTTCGGGCACTCAAGCAGGCATTGATCGAAGCCCCGGTGTTGGCCCTGCCCGATTTTACCAAGCAGTTCATGGTAGAAACTGACGCAAGCGGCACAGGCATTGGAGCGGTCCTCATGCAGAACTCCCATCCCATCGCCTACCTGAGCAAAGCGTTGTCGCCACGCAATTTGGGGCTCTCAGCTTACGAAAAGGAGTGTCTGGCATTACTGTTGGCAGTGGACAGATGGAGGCCATACCTTCAACACGCAGAGTTCATGGTGAGAACAGACCAGAAGAGCTTGCTACACCTAACTGACCAGCGGTTACACACTCCGATCCAGCAACGTGCATTCACTAAGCTAGTGGGGCTGCAGTTTGCCATCCAATACAAAGCAGGGTTGACTAATCGCGCTGCGGATGCTCTGTCTCGTCGAGATCATGGCGAGGGGGGCGAACTGGCGGCGATCTCAGTCTGCAAGCCGGCCTGGCTCGAAGCAATCAAAAACAGTTACCAAAACGCCCCTCATGCTACAAAGAAGCTCACCAGCTTAGCTGTCGACCCAGCCAGTGAATCAGAATTTTCGGTACAGGACGAAGTCCTCCGATTTCAAGGCAGAATCTGGATTGGAGAGGATGCGCAAATACAACGCCATCTAATCAACTCACTGCATTCGAGCGCGGCCGGGGGTCACTCTGGGTTTCATGCCACTTACAATCGCATCAAACGATTGTTCGCCTGGAAAGGACTAAAGAAGCAGGTCAAGGATACAATCAAGAATTGTATGGTATACCAGCAAGCAAAAACAGAAAGGATATCCCCGGCAGGCCTGCTCCAACCATTACCAATACCGAAGAAGCCATGGGCAGTGGTATCGCTTGATTTCATCGAAGGCCTGCCCAAGTCCTGTGGGTATGACGTGATCTTGGTGGTAGTGGACAAGTTCTCGAAGTATGCCCACTTCGTGCCGATGGCACACCCTTACACAGCTCTCCAAGTGGCCAAGCTGTTCATGAGAGATATATTTCGTCTCCACGGGCTACCACTGGCTCTCATATCAGACAGAGACCGAGTGTTTACGAGCAACGTGTGGCAGGAATTGTTCAAGTTATGCCGCACTGAACTGCGAATGAGCTCATCTTATCATCCACAGACGGACGGGCAGACAGAGAGGGTGAACCAGTGCTTGGAGACCTACCTCAGATGTGCCGTCCATGCGTGCCCGACCAACTGGGCGAAATGGTTAGCGCTGGCCGAATTCTGGTACAATACCTCGTTTCACTCCTCACTGGGCAGAACTCCGTTCGAAGTCATATATGGCCACATGCCTCGCGAGTTTGGAGTGTCGCAGATCGACAACTGTTCTGTTCCAGATCTGGCAGCATGGCTACATGAGAGAGAAGTCATGGTGGAGCACTTACAACAGCAGCTGAAGAGAGCACAGGATAGCATGAAGGCGCAAGCTGACCGACACCGAACTGAGCGTCCGTTTGAGGTCGGGGATTCAGTATTGCTCAAACTACAACCATTTATTCAGACTTCCATCGCCCAACGGCCATTCCAGAAACTTGCCTTCAGGTATTACGGTCCTTACAAGATCGTTTCCAAGGTGGGGGCAGTGGCATACAAGCTGGACCTGCCGCCCACAAGCAAAATCCATCCAGTGGTGCACGTCTCTTAGTTGAAGAAGGCGGAAGGCGCCGAAGTGTAGGTAAACCCTGTCCTACTGCCGGCTAACGAGATTTTGAAGGCAGAACATGTGCCGCTGGCCATCCTCGACACCAAGCAAGTCAACAAAGCGAACAAGGCCAGTACCCGTCTCTTGATACACTGGGCGGGACTGCCGGCATCGTTGGCCACCTGGGAAGATCCAAGTCGACTTCAACATCGGTTCCCCACCACACCGCCTTGGGGGCAAGGCGGCACTCAAGGAGGGGCGAATGTCACGTCTGACGGAGCAACCCCACCGCCACCGCAAGGCACTGACGAGCGGGGACCACAAGGCAGGAAGATCGAAGCTAGGCAAGGAGCTGAAACTCTTACAGGCGAGCCCGGAGAGGCAGAGTAGTAGGTGTGCGTGAGTTGGCTGTGGCCGTGATGTATTAAAGCCTCCAAGCTGGGTGTGAGTGGGTATGGTTGAACACGCAACTGAAACAGATCGAGAATCTGCCCTTCTCTTATCGGCCTCCTTTCCCCTCCTCAGATCCCCTCTCTCTCTGTCGATCCCCTTCTCCCACCTGCCCTCTAGATCGGTGCTGTTACAAGATGGGATAGGAGCACGTTTTGGGAAGAGACAAGCTGGGCACTTGGGATTTGATCCATCTGAAAACAATCGATTTCATGATAGAAAGAATATGAAGATAATCGATGCATGCTTTTTATTGAATGAAATACTCAACGGAATCCCCAACAAATTCTTCAAGATTCTGTAGGAATCATCTTTCATTCTCGAGAAGGGAATCATCTTTCTTCCTCACGTTTATGGGAAGGGAGTCATCTTTCGTCCTGAAGATTTTGTTGGAGAAAAATTGCAAGGCTGTAAAGCATGTCATGCTGAACACTAGCAAATGACAATGATCCCTAATTTGCACGTAGAGACCATAAAGAGGTGGCTAATCTCCATACCAAGATGAACAAGCTCTGTTGTGCTTTCTTGATGCCATCGGGAGCCACTATGGGCAGCTAGAGAACATACTTCTTCCGGGACGCCTCTCATTCCCAAGTATCCGTTGGCTGCTAATGAAATACATGGGAAACTATAACAAGATCGGCACTCGGCAGATTGTTTAACGGCGCTGTGATGGATCTACCTCAAGCTACCTGCCTCGCAACTTCTCTAGTTCTTTCTTTCCTGTCTTTCCGTATTTAACTTCTGTGTGTTTCTCTCGACCTCTTCTGTGAGGCTGAGCAACCCCTTCTTCTTATGCTCCTCTTTGCATCCTCATTGACGCCTCTTGGTGTACGGCAGTTAAGGGCCGCACGGCTGTAATTTTCAACTCCTGTCAATGAAAAGATACGCAATTTGCGTATTCACGAAAAAAAATTGTTTCTCTCGACCTCTTTGGCAATGAATGCTGAGACTGTTTTTCCACATGGAACATCAGGCCTTTGTACTACGTCCGTAAAAAAAAGGAACAACGTACTACTTCCGTATTTCTGAAGCAATATGTTTTGATAGCTCCACCAAACGAACAAGTTCATATAATCCTGTAACTGACGTATTGTTCATCATGGTACGTTATTTGTAAATGGTAGAGCGCTCGCTTAGCATGCGAGAGGTACGGGGATCGATACCCCGCATCTCCATGATATTTTGTTGTAATTTTTGTGTGTTTTTTTGACAAATGTACTTTTTTTAGGTGAACAAATGTACTTTCTGTGTTGAAAGCTTTTTTTCTGGACGCTAATGTAGTACCAGTGGGCCGTCCAAGTGTGTACGTGGGCCATTCACACGGCCCAATAGATTTTTCACCCCTTCCTAAGAAAAAAGGTTCGCTTCAGAAAATCAAGACCATGTTGCGATGCACGCAAGCAAAAGCATCGGTTCTTATTCTTTTTGAAAATGGAACACCGGATTCCATTAGACTCCAACCACAACTGTCGGAGTACTACCTCCGTCTAGGTGAATAAGTCATGGACGCGTCTAGTGGGCGGCCGGCCGCCCTGGGATCACTAGCCAGCGACCACCCGAAAAAGGAAACCACCTGGTCCCCCCTCGAGCGAAAGAGGAAACAGTCCCCCGCTCGCCCACGTGGTCCACCTGGTCCCCGCCGTCGGAGTGAAAAAGGCAACTGCCCCGCCCGCCAGCTGGCCGCGGGATCACGTGCACCCTCCTCGCCAAACCATGCCCCGCGGGATCACGTGCACCCTCCTCTCCAAACTGCGCCCTGGCTATCTTCTTCTTCCTCACGAAAGAAGGAGGATCTGCCCAGGTTGCAGAATCCATGCCATCGCTCGCCCCCACGCCTCAGCCCCACCGACGCTGCCTTCTTCTTCTTCTGCACGCCAGAAACAGATCCAAACGCAATCGCCCCCAGCCCTTCTTCCTCCTCCTACACAGCCGCCATGGGAGCCCCAAAGTAGAAGGAGCTGCTTCAAGATCTAAAGGGCAGGGTGGTCAGAGCCATACCAGGCAGTAAGATCGAGCAGGTAAGCCCCCTCTCCACTTCACTTCCCCCTTCTCCATGGATCCATGGAGAATCTGCTTCAAAAAAGAGGTGAATCTGGCACATCACACCAGATGTTAAACATGCTGGATGTGTTAAACATGCCAAAAACTACCACCTGGATGTGTTAAAACAAGCCAACTAAAAACGAGTTCTCTGGCCAATTAAAACATGATTAAAGCCAACTTCTAGTTATTGTTTGCAAAATGAACAAAAAAAATGACTGCCCAATGCTTTGTTGAACATGTGCAACGAAAAATTCATAAATGTGCAACTGAACATGCATCCCAGCCAACTGAACATGTATCCTGGGCAACTAAACATGTATCCTGCCAACTAAACATATATTTGGCAATACATGTTTCTGAGTGAACACTTTGGAAAAATGTAGTATATGTGGAAATAAAAAACATGTTTTCTGGCCAACTAAACATGCATGTTGGCCAAAAACTGATGACTAACTAAGACATATATTCTAGGAAACTAAGACATCTATTCTAGCCAACTGAATGCATTAACTGTCCAACTGAACATGCATGTTTGGCCACAAACTGAAAAAATTGCAACCTGGCCAGGTGAGACATCTATTCTAGCCAACTAAAAGCATTGAATGTCCAACTGAATATGTATGCTGGCCAAGTGGAAATCCTGGAAATTGAGACGTCTATTCTAGCGAAAACCAGAAATCTGTAGTGCAACAGGAAAAACATAGGAACTTTTGTCCATGGCTAATGAAGCCACAAATCATATTAACATATTCACACACGTAATCTTGTCCCACGCATATATTCTGGTCCCACACCTATTGCAAACCATATTAATATGTTCAAATATACCAGATCTAGAACCATATTAACTATAATCTGTTCTCCAATTCTTCTTTCTTCTTTCATCTGGATTTTCCTTCTCAAATGTAGCATCCAATTATGTGCAGAAAAATCTGAAAAGAGCTCCTTGCGAAACGGAAACCTACAGATCATTGCAACAAAACAAAAAGGGAAAAGGTAAGAAAAACTCTGTAGCAAAAAGAAGTCATGCTCTTGGCAGTTATTTACTACAAATTGTGCAACTAACATAACAACTCTGTGCAAACAAAAAAAATCATAACTGTTATAATAAAAGATTATGCTATGGTCATGTTGCTTTTAGGTTGTTTGAAACACAGTTTTTCTGTGTTTACCAACTGATGACATCAATTTCTTCTCTTTTTATATGTGTAGGGAGTGTGTGGCAGCATCCAAAAACAAATGGAAAAAATGCTTGATCTCAATGAGTTGCCTCCAGATCTCAATGAGCTTCCTCATGATATGGATCAGCAGCAACCCAGCATACAACAAGGAAACTGGACAGAAAATGGTCGATCTGTTTACTACACGCAGGCAAGTCGTGATGGTAATCCTACGGGCCATGACAATGTGGCAGGCCAGTCATCAGCCCGTGGTGCCTCTGTAGTGGTGTCTTTGCAGTCAGAGAGCCATACTCTTGATGACACAGGAACCGAGGCAAATGTTCCTGGTCCAACCAGGACTGAGCTAGGAGCTCGGGCTGTTGACGGAGCTGTGCAAGTAGAAGAAGGAGAGGATGAGGCTGGTTCTCAACCTATGGAACCCTATGTTGGCATGAGGTTTGACAGCCTTCAAATTGCTAAGGATCACTACAACAGTTACGCACTACGGATGGGTTTCTCTATCAAGATGAACACCTCTAGACGGACACACCGCACCAATGAATTGATAAAACAACAGTTTTGCTGCAACAAGTTCAAGAAGCCCAAAGCTGATGATGGAGGAGCTGAGGCTCCTCCTTACCTGGACCCTATTCCAGATCCAACATCTGTTAACAGTGATGAGGAGATGGAAGAAGAACCTCCAATATTTGCTGAAGAGGAGGCTGGTACTAGTAAGAAGAAGAAGAAGCGCAAACGCGAGACAATAAAGCAGACTGAATGCAAGGTGAAAATTTTGGTGAAGCTGGTGGATGGGCGATGGGAGGTGACGCACTTTGTTCGTGACCACAATCATCCGCTCGTGAACAAACCTTCATTGTCCAAATACTTGAGATCCCACCAAGGCATCTCACCTAATGAAAAGGAGTTTCTGCGCATCTTGTATAACTGCAACTTGACTACAGGTGTGGTGTTTTTCTATATCCCTTGAAGAATTAAGTTTCCCTCTAGGCAGTCCAGTGTGCAACTGTTATGGTACTACTGTGCAACTGAAATGGCTTAACTATGCAACTTCTGTCCAACTTCCCATGCTTTTTATATATCACTTTGGGTGCTTCTTGTGCAACTAGATTGTCTTTACTGTGCAAATACACAATGTCCTGTATGCAAAAACTGCAAAGTGTTTTTAAAAAGGTGCAGCTAGGTGTCCATTTCCTGTGATTATCTTCTGTGCCAACACGTGTCCTATTACTGTGCAGCTGGATGTGCGCATTTGTGCAACTAAAAAAAGGATATACTGTTTGTTTTTGTATTATGCAGGACGAATGATGCATGTAATGGCAGAGTTCTATGGATCTGAGATGATGGTGCCGTTCGGACCAAAGGCAATAACAAATCTTTGTACAAGTTTCCGTAGAGATGACACAAAGGAGGGTGATCTGATTGAGACAATTGCGCACTTCAAGGATATACAAAAAACCGATCCAGACTTCTTCTATAAGGTGAAATATGATGAAGAGGACAGAGTTGTCAACATATTTTGGGTGGACGGCTTAGCTCGAAAAGCTTATGCGGAGGCGTACCACGATTGCATATCGTTTGACACCACCTACATGACCAACTTGTACAATATGCCGTTCGCGCCCTTCATAGGAATAAACTGACATGGCCAATCTTTCATGCTGGGTTGCGCGTTTGTGAGGCAGGAGTTGGCATCGAGCTTTGATTGGGTCTTTGGAGCATTCCTAGAGGCTATGGATGGCAAACCTCCTGACAACTTCATCACCGATCAGGATGGTGCGATGAGGCAGTCAATACAGAGCATCTTTCCAACCACCGTGCATCGTTGTTGTCGATGGCACATCATGAAAAAGGCTCAGGAAAAGGTTGGTTGGTTGCTGTGCCGGAATCCAGGACTCTCTGATGATTTCAACAAGTGTGTTGACTTCAGCTTCACTATAGACGAGTTTGAGCAGAATTGGGCTGGGTTAACGATGAAGTATGAGGCTATGGCACACACGCATTTGAGAAGTTGTACGAATACAGGTCAACTTGGGTGTCGTGCTACTTCAAACACAGGTTCTTTCCCTTCCTCCAGTCTACACAGCGTAGTGAGGGGTTCAATGCCGTCCTCAAAAGATATGTGAACCCACACAACTCAATGCTGAACTTCGTCAAGCAATATGAAAAAATACAGAACCACATCCTTGCCAAGGAAGGCTGCAATGATTACAGGACACAACACCTTGAGATTGAGTTGTGGTCCTACTTCCCAATAGAGAAGCAAGCTTACAAAACCTATACTAGAGACCTTTACCGCAAGTTTAGAGAAGAGTTTGAGCTGATTGGACGTTATAATGCATTCCAAGTTGGTGCTGATGCGTTTGAGCTCAGACCGAACCAGGAATTTGTTGCGAAATATGGTTCTCGAGACTACTTGGTGCAGGCAAGGGTGGAGGAGGGTTCCTATTTGTGTGAGTGTTGTAAAATGGACAAGGACGACATCCTCTGTTGCCACATCCTCAAGGTGGTCACCCATGTTGGCGTTGATGTCATACCGGAAAGGTACCTGCTAAGACAGTGGACACCTACTGCTGTACCTAGTGCGCCAGGGACTGGTTATGAGCAACGGATGAAATGCCTCCTCAATCAAAGAAGCAGATAAGGGAGAGGAACATGATATATGATTTTCGGAAACTAGCAAAGTTTGCGAGTGGTTCTGATCCAGCACAAGCTATTGTATACAAGCATATGCGTGCAGCACGTACCGAGATCGGCCACCTGAACAAGTCCAAGAAAAAGAAAAAACCGACTGCTGCAACGGGGCCATCAGATGATGGCAACCCTCGAGGACCTCCTCCACCTCCAGGCAGCAATCAGGGGGCTCATCATCCAGGTAATTACCTGCCCCAACTCCTGATCTAACTAGGTGTGTAACTTCAGTTGCACACATCATTGTGCCCAGTTGCACACACCATGGTAGCCACTTGGACAGAACATACTGCCTAATTGCGCACGCTGTGTTAGTTCAAGCATCAAGATAACACAGCTAACTTATTTTTCCAGTTATGCATATATGTGATGTCAACCCTCAAGGACCTCCTCCCCTCCTGGCTGTACACGGCATCCTCCGCCACCTCTTCCCCCACATGCTCCTCTCAATGGCCCTACAGGCAGCACTCAGGGGGCTCGTCGTCTAGGTAATTACCTTCCCCCAACTCCCCATCAAACTAGGTTTGTAACTCCAATTGCACACATCATGGTGTCTCAGTTGCACCGAACAGGCTACCTAGTTGCGCATGCTGTGTTAGTTCGAGCATCAAAAAGATAAACACAACTGACTTGTTTGTCCTGTTCTGCCTATAGGTGATGCCAACCCTCAAAGACCTCCTCCCCCGTCAGGCCCAACTAGCAGTGCCCTTTGTGCTACTCCCAATGGACCTGCAGGCAGGACTCAGGGGGCTCATAACCCAGGTTAGTACCTTCACCGACTCCAAAACAAAAACTAGGGTGAGTGACTTTAGTTGCACATATCATAGTGCCCAGTTGAACAGAAACATGCTGCCTAGTTGCATGTGCTATGTTAGTTTGAGGATCAAGCTAAAAATCTAACTTGTTTTTCATGTTCTGCCCATAGGCGACTACAATCCAAGTACCATGACAAGCCGTGCTACTGCAGGTGTTTTTTTCAACTTAACTTGCACACAGCAACCAGTTAGTTGCACAAAATGTACTGTGTGGTTGCACAGAACATCAGTGCTGGTTGCACAATAACAAAAATACTAAACTTTTTATATGATTATTACACAGGTGATCGTGACGGTCCTACTGCCCCGTTGGAGGCTGCATCCCTTGCACAAGCTTCTGATAATTTTGTGCCCAGGGATCCTCCAAGGTCTACTACAAAGGGTAGGGCAAGGAGTCGGCGGTACAAATCGGCGCTAGAGCTACACCCAAAGAAGAAAAACAAATGCAGCCAGTGCCAATCTACAGAGCACACTGCTGGTGTGTGTCCACAGAGACTCCTGTGATTCTGTTTCCTCATTTGTAACTTTGGAACAAAAAAGGAAAATAATGATGTCTTTTTTAGCAATGTTGGGACCAAGTGGACACATTCAGCATCTATGATTCCTCTTTATCTAATTTATGCTGCTTGAATTAGTTCATGCACTATGTAAAAAAAAGTTGCTATTTGTGCCTTTGTTGGCAGCTGGTTAAATATTTAGTTGTTGAACAATTGTATATCCAGTGCTCCTAATGTATCAACAAAAGTGATGATATTGAGTTGCAAACGCAATTACTAGCAGTGTGCAACTACAAAATCTACTTAATAAAATTGTACAAACCAGAAACTTCCTCCATGGAGCAGAAAAAAAATAGTACTGACCTACTCCTTGTCGTATCTCAGCAACTTCCTCCATGGGGCGGTGTTGTGCACGCTGGTGACCCAATCATACGTCAGCTTCTTCCTGATGTTGAGTACTTCCTTGGGGTCGTAGTTGGGCAGTTGGCTACCATTCCACTCGGTGGCGTTAAGCAGTGCGAACAACCCACACTCATTACTGCAAAAAATGGGCAAAAAATGGGCAAAAAAAATTGTAACATAAAATTAAAACCAAATAAAGGTAATGCACTCTGTGCAACTACGTATGTCCTACTGTGCAACTGCTTGTGTTCCACTGCAACTCATTATGTGCCACTGTGCAACTACTTATGCGTCACTCTGCAACTAGCTAGATAATCCATTAGAAACTCATAAAAATGATAAAACAGATTGAAGACTAGTACTGTGTCTTAAAAATACTAAAGATTGCACATGTAGAAAAATTTAAAAACTACAAAATGATTGTATTTGATTGAGAAGGAATGAAATGCTTATTGTCTTACTTGCCAAGCTGCTTCGGTACATCAATGTCAATAACCTGGAAGTGCTCGATGCTGAACTTTGGGTAATGCTTCCTCCATAGCTGGCGTACTGCCCCCGCAATGGTAGAGGCGTTGTTCATCAGCTCAATGTTGTCCAGCGTCCTGCTTGAATCAAGAACTTCGAAGCGTCCGTCCCTCAAGTTGACACTGAAGACCCAATAATGCCTCCCTCCGTCCTTATCGGTTACATCTGCACACTCGAGCACTGGCAGCATGACCTGCAAGCGTGAACGATTTCAGACACATACAATATGTAGCTAAGAAAAACAGTAAAAGACTTGGTCAAGTTAAAAACGGGTTGCAACAAGTATCTGCCAACTAACAGATGTGTCATGTGCAACTGGACATGCTGTGGGTGCCAACTAAAAAAGATTGATGATGTGGGCACAACACTCACCAAGTCTTTCTTGTCGAGACGGTTCTTGTAATCAAACTTCTTGTTCATCTCATTCACATTGTGGATCCCTTGCTGTAATTTTATCTGCAGAGATTATAAAACATGGCTCAAAACTCATTAGTAGGTGAAAGGCCTCCCTCAAATGGTCAACGAAAAAGTGCTACAGAACAAAGATGAGGGTAAAAAGAAGGTTTTGGAAAAACTTACAGAAAACCTTAGTGGCATAACAACCTTCTTTGACCCTTCTGGTAAGTTATCCATGATGTGTAAGATTCCAGTCTCAATAACAATTTTTGACAACCATTGAACCGGCTTCATCGAATCAACTAACTCCTTTAAAGAAATGTAGAAAGCACCATACCTGATTATCTCAGGGCTGATTTTTTTTTTAAAGCAATAAAAAGACAAGTTAGCTCGAAGGGTCACAGCAGGAAAAAAAATGTGCATGAAAATGAAAAAAGAACAGTGTGCAACTAAAAGCCCTGTTCTGTGCAACATACTATGCTTTCTGTGCAACTAAGTGGCTGGTGCTATGCAACTGAAAAAGATATGTATGTAGGCTGTGGGGAGTTAGTTTACCTGGTAGCTCCATCATTTGCTCCTTTGTGATGCCTGACCCAATACAAGAGGGCAGCGTAAAGCTTGTTCACTACCTCATTGGTGCTGAAAGTCTTGTTCTTGTTGTAGTCGATGAATGGAGACCTTTGAGATGCTGCGGGCCTTCTTACCCTCCTCTGTCTTTGTACAAGAGGTGGCCCCGAAGAATGCTCGTGCCAAGTTCTGGTTCTGCGCATATCGGGGTGTGGCAATTCTCTGGTGAACCAACATCTAGTTCTTGAGCTATTGCCTTGCCAGCATCAGCAGCATCACATCCTTCATTCACAGCTGCTGGGTTGAACTCACACTCATCGATACTAATCACACCGGCTTCCGCTGTATCTACTGCTGGAGCAGGTGCTGGAGCATCACCATCTATGCCGAGGTCAAAAGATGGTGCATCGCAGAACCCGTCACCATGATAAGAGTTTGATCTTCGTAAGGGTTCAAGGACCAGGGCATCTCCTTGCGGCACAAACACGGGTGCATCATTCACTGACTTGGTTCGCAATAGTGTTGTAGTTGGCGGCCTTGGAGGCTTGCACCTACTTATAATGTCGAACACCTCCTCTTGTGTTAATGGTTGCTGAAAGACAGCTCTTGGGGACTGCACTTTGATAGTTGGATCACCACCTTTTGTGTTTGGCATTGAAGCATCTCTATCAGTAGGCACCTTGGGACTTGCAGTTGCAGTGGTGCCTTCCTGACCAGCTGTGGTGGTTTTGACTGTGACCATACTGCTAACTGACACATCAGTTGGCACACTGGTATCTGTAGTTGGCATCTTTCCAGTCTGAGTTGGCAGCAACCTGGCAGAACTTGGCACCCTGCATCAATGGCTGCGGCTCGCAGCTCTCTCTCGTCTTTGAACCCCAAATCTTTTGTGGCCTGTTCCCCCTTTGCGCCCCTGGCAAACTTGACAATCTTCTGCTTAGGTGGTTTTGGTGGGACTGTTGAAAGGGGAGTCTTCCCCTTGATCTGTTGAACTTCTCTGACATTGGTTGGCTCTCTGCTCACTACTGTTGGCATATCAGTTTGAAGCACAGCTTCCTTGACCATATTTACTTCAGCATCTGCACTCACCATCTTCTCCTTGGTTTGAGGCAACTGCAGATTCTTCTTCATTGAAACTGCTTTACACTTCTGGACCACGTGAGGGTTTGCCGTGGATGCTGCCTTGCTCTTGCTGGAGCTTAGGTCTGGGAGCTGCTTTAAATATTCCTTGTATTTTTCCTTTGAATGAACCCAGTCAAGACCCTTTCCTGCTTCCTCCATGTCAATTTGATTCTTTTCAGCATCAGTTGATAAGAACAGGCTCTTGTCAATGGCAAAGTTGATCTTCTCACACATATCTTTGTCGCTGAAATCTGGCACGGGAAAGGTGGTTGGCAAAGCTGGCTTCAAGTTGCAGAGCTTGAACATATCAATGCTGCCCTGAGACTCTGCTTCGTCATTTTTCTTTGACTTTGGCAAATCCTTGTCTTTCCAGCAAGTCTTGTCAATCAACATCTGTAGTGTGCTCCTGCTACTCAATGAATTGCTGCTGCTCGCAGGGGTGGCGTGAGTGCTAGTCCTCCTGGATGTGTTGCCACCTGTACCACCAGAACCAGGGGCGTTGTCATCATCATCGTCATCGCTGCTGTCGCTGCCTCCATTGGATCCCCCTTTATCATCACCATAATCATCCTCGTCTTCTTCATCCTCGTCTTCTTCCCTCTCACTGCCATCAGCTGCTGCGCCTTTGTCTTCTCCCCTCTCACTGCCATCAACTGCTGCCCCTTTGTCCCCGTCCCCCTCTCTGGCCTCACCTTCTTCTTCCTCCTCCTCTGCATCACTATCTTCTTCCTTGTCCTCCTCCTCTCCTTTGTCCTCTTCTTGTTTGTCCTCCTCCTCCTCCTCCTCTTCCTCCTCCTCCTCCTCCTCCTCTGCATCTTCTTCATTGTCATCCTCATCCTTGTCCTCCTCCTCTAATTCATCCGCATCTATCTCCTCATCGTCGTCAGCATCTATCGCTGCTTCCATTTCCTCATCTTCTTCTGAATCATCCTCAACAAATTCTTCTTCTTCTTCTTGTATAGTTGACCGCCGTCTCTTTCTTTTTGGAGCACGGTGTGATGCCCCAGTTTGCATTGATGGCTGCTGTACGTAAGGATCAATATCTGGTTCCTCGTCATCAATCTTGGCAACTTCTTCAATGAAGGTGCCAACCTGTTCAGTTACAGCCTTGCATAGCTCATTGACCACTTTCGCAATTTTTGCCTTTTTCTGCATCAACACAAAAAAGATTCAGTACTGATTCAGTTAGAAAAAATAATAAAAAGTAAAAATGTCTGCAACTGGCCATGATGTGATAAGCAAAAACGACTAATACACACTTTCTGGCCAACTAAAAACATGATTCTAGCCAACTACACATGCACTGTGGCACAAAGTAAAAACCATGCATTTCTGCCAAAACTTGATGACAATGGTTGTAAATGAACACTTTGACTATCCAAAAGAACATGTGCAACTACAAAAGCTTATATGTGCAACTGAACATACATTACAGCCAACTAAATTCTGAATTTTCGCAACTACAAAAGTTATACATGTCCAACTGAACATACATCCCAGCCAATAGAAAAAATATTGGTAAGTGATACAAGTTTCTGTATGCAAAACACTAACCTGCGGATTGTATGTTATTGGTAACTTGGATGCCACAAATGCTTCAGCTTGCAAAATTCCACCAAACAGTGGTGTCTGCTCCGTGCCTCTATAATCCTCTTTAAGCTGATGTGAAAAAAAAGAAACAGAAAATAACAAGGTTATCAAAATAGATTTGTGTGTTGAATGAAACCACACATTACAACCTGTGCAACTACAACAAGATACTGGGGTAGACAAATTCAACTATACATATATGCAACTGAACAAAGACACAAAAACTGTGCAACACACACGACACCTAAAAAAAAGTTCCTACCAACTGATGCAACACATCTGTGCAACAAGATTAGTAAAACTGTGCAACTTAAAAAAGATGGTGTGCCAATTTAAAATGAACATGTGTGCAGATTGCCAAACTTAAAGCTATAATCTGTGCAACTACATGCATTGTTGTGCCAACTGATGACAGTTTCCTGTGCAATTTCCAAAAAGAGTGACCAGACATCAAAAGAACATAGAAGGAAGACACTGTTGGAAAAAAAAAGAACTCACTTGTAATTTGCCGAACACACCAGGAGAGATAGTATCCTTCTTGATCACCTTGGCAATTAGAGTACTATCCCATGCATTCGATCGTATCGCGCAGTTGCTTACTGGGATGTCATGTACGAGCGCATCAAGGTATAGTATCTGCACCAGACCCAAACAAAAGAAAAAGCCAAGTTCAGTTATTGTTATGAGAATTTCAGCAAACTATAACTGCACAGAAAGAACAGGAACAGATGGAAAAAAGTGGTCGTTTTCACTAACCATCAAGTGATACAAGCAGCAGCAAACAGTTTGCTTCTCCTGGTCCATGTTCTGGAAAGCTTCGTTAATGTGTTCTGCTACAAAGAGGCAGATGTTTGTATTCTTTAGCATTTGATGATCTAGCACAAGTCCATAACACTTTGGGCTGAGCTTCAAGGCCGTGGTTGGTGCTAGAAAAGTGCTGAAGGCAACCGCAAGCCAGGCCATAAAGAATGTGTCATCCGTTCTTCCAGCCATATGCTCAATCATCTTGAGCCATGTAGTGATCTGGGGATGAGAATTTCCAGTTATGTTGAAAGCCTGTTTGAATCTCCTAGTGGCATCCTTGTCAACTAAATATCTGACTTTTGGACCCTTGTTCGGGAGATCAAATACCCTCTGAACACTGTCAGCATCGACACGGATCCTTCCCCTTCCTGGGAAAACCATTTCAGAGGTCTGTGGTTGGTAGGACTGCACCAGGAACTTAGTGAGGTCCGCTGGAAGTGTGTCTGATAAGTTCAATAGCCCCCCGACCGACCTCGAAACTAGCTCTGATTTCTGTAGTGGAGTTAGAGAGGCGTTGAAATTTGCAAAGCGCGCTGGTGATGCCCTTATCCGGCCTGCTTGTGATGGTCGCTCCACATCTTCCCCTGGAGCCACCTCAACTCCTTCACCGCTGCCCTGTTGATTAGAAAATGAAAGCATTACACAAACATTAAACACAAGAGAAAAAACAAGAATGAAAAAAACTAGCAATCATCATTTGGATCAGTATTAGAATGAGCTATATATTCATAAAATGGATCATGCCAACTGCAAAGACTGCCAGTGTGCAACTGAATGTGCAACAATAAAACAGTAAATAAAAAAGAACGAGACCTGGCAGCTACAAAAAGTTCTAGTGTATGTGCAACAACAAGAAATGATATTGCAACACAAGAAAAATAGTAACTAAAAAAAGGTTTGCAAAGAACTATTCAAATAGCTCATAAAAACACACAAAAAACCCACATACCTCAGCATCTGCTGCGGAAGATGCGATAGCTTCTCCAGCAACTGCTGCCTGCACAAAAAAATGACCACTGATGTCAACTATGAAAAGATGCAAACTAGTGAACTACAAGATGCCAACTAATGCCAACTAATGTCAACTGTATTTAAATCAAAATGACTAGAGATGTCAACTACAAAAGGTTGTTATTGACAGACTAAAAACAAAAGTAGTGTCCCGAACTGCTGCATAATTTCATCACTATCTAAAAAAGGCGAGAAAAACACTTATATTTGAGATTTTACTTACCCTAGAAGATGACTCAGCTCCCTTGCCAAGTGCTGCACGTCTAGTCCGCTTTACAACACGGAACTGATCAGCATCCTATGAAAAAAAACATGAGCATGGGAAAAAATAAAAAAAATGTTATATGACCCAAACAAAACCAAAAAAATGGACTTGTGTCATCAACATGCCACTTACCTCAACATCCTCTCCCTGCTCAACACTCTGCGCAGGTCGTGGCTGGCGATTAGCAGGACGCTTCGAGTTCCGGCGAAGAGGCTGACTTCCAGAACGCTGATTAAGCAACCAAAAGAAAACATGAAAAAAAGACATTAGCATACATGCATAAGTTGAAAAACAACTCAAAAACAAAAGAAAAAAATGGATAAAAATACATCTCCTTCATTGCCACCCGCATCTCCTCCTATTATAACCATTTTTGCCCTGCAGCAGGAAATACAACAAAAAAACATAGTTAGAAGATGTGGACAACCAACTACTACAATCATGCAGCCAACTGGGCAGTAAACCTTGTGCAAACTGGACATCAAATAAGCCAACTAACTTTTTTCTGCCTAATTATTACTTGCCAACTGTGACAAGTAATACCTAGACAGAAAAAAGTTAAGTAAAGGCAACAAGCTCAGTGAGATAACTTATTCTGAAAAAAGCGTCCCTAGTTGAACATGAAGGGAGACACATGAAAACAACCACATCCACAACAAAAGACTTGCACATTGAGAAAAATTAAAATGGAAAATTGGCAAGCATTGGTACTAATTTGCACAAATCAAGGGGTCCTAGTTGCACAAAGCAGGAGAATAACACATAAACCACCACAGCCACCACAACGCTGGTGGATTGGGTAGATTATATTGGAAAATTGGCAAGCATTGGTGCTAAAATTGTACAAACAATAGTCCCTAGTTGCACACAGCAGAGGGGGGAACAGCCAACTAGTAAAAGTGTATAACATATGCAACTAAGTAAAACCAACTAAGTAGAGCAACTGGCACAAGTGTATAACATATGAATAGCCAACTTAGTAAAAGTGATGCAGCCAACCGAGCAGGCAACTTGTGCAACTGAACACAGTATAGAAAACCACCTAGTACAAAAACAGTGAGCCAACTGACCAAAACAACTGCTGCAACTGCAGAGCATATGGACAACCAAGTACTATATGGACGCAGCCAACTGAGGAGAATTTTTTGCAACTAACCACTTAAATCTCTGAACACCAACTACGAAATCAGCCAATGCATTGCACACAAAAACAGTGAGCCAACTGACCAAAACAACTGCTGCAACTGCAGAGCATATGAACAGCCAAGTACTATATGGACATAGCCAACTGAGGAGAATTTTGTGCAACTAACCACTTAAACCTCTGAACACCAACTACGAAATCAGCCAATGCATTGCACACAACATTGTGCACATCTAATACAACTTACAGAATAACTAAGAATCATGAACAGATCTCAAATCTCTGCAAAATTGAACAGAACATGAAGTAAACAGCCAAATCGCCCTAAAATCGCGCAAACGGGGACTACACGTTGACCCTGTCCAGCCACCCCCGTGCTGTGAACTACGCCTCCAACGATTCCCCTGCGAGGAGAACCACCCGCAAGCCGTCGCCAAACTGAGCACTCCGCCGCGACGCCCCGTTCGGTGGAGAGGATGGCGAGGAGGAAGACGAAGACGGAATGGGGAGAGAACTCGTTGTGCGAGGGATTTCAGGCCACCTTGTAGATCCCGACCACCGTTGGGCGCGTGCTGCGAGATGGGAGAACGGAACTCAACGTGACCAAAATCGAAGAAATCGAAGATAAGCGGGGGTAGTTCGCGCCGTTCCCGAACCCTAGATAGCATTCCCCTCGCATTTCGGCACCATCCGCGCTCCGCGAGATAGAGAAAGGGAGGAGAAGCACGTAGAAGTGGAGGGAGAGCATACCTCCGGCGGCGAGGAGCACCAACGATTCCCCGGCGAGGAGAACCACCCGCAAGCCGCCGTCAAATCTGAGCACTCCGCCCGCCACGCCCCGTTCGGTGGATAGGATGGCGAGGAGGAAGACGATGAAGGAAGGACGGGAGAGAGAGCACGCTGCGGCGAGGGATTTCAGGCGCAGATTTTGAAAACCGCCACTCACGACCCCCACTACTCTCTCCTCTACCACTTACAGGTGGGCCTCCCACGTCCGGATGCGGACAAAACCGCCCACGACCGCGGTGCACGACGAATCCAGACTAGGTGGCACCTGGCGGATCTGGAAGCGATCGCTCGCGCGATTGAACGGCCACGGGCCGGCCGGCCGTTTCGGTCAGTTAGTGGCCGGCCACTTTTTAGACTTTAGGATAAGTCATTTGTGTAGTTTTAGGTCATCGATTTGAGGAATTAAATATGTATTATATGTCATGACAAATATATCACTAAATTTCTACACAATTGTAGTTTCTAAATATTTTTTATCACATAATACATATTTAGATAGTTAAATCGTCGACCTAAGACTACGCGAATGACTTATTCATCAAGATGGAGGTAGTACCAAAGAGCTAGCTCCACGAGAAGTTGTAGCATGAGCTACTTTATTACATGCCCCGAGGGTTAAAAGTGTAAACCGTCAAATTATCTCTACTCCTAATGTCTCATTTGGTAGGCTAGCTTTCATGGGTTTTTTTCTCCCACTTTCGTCAGGTTTTTTTTCATCTCCACGCCCCCTACGCACCACCAAAAAAGAAACCCCACCCTCGCACGAAACTTTGCTCCTCTCAATCCCCTCAAACTCTCAGTGTAGACGTCGCCGCCGACGTACGATCTTCCTGACGCAGCCGCATGAGATTGCCGCCGACGCTGACGTCTAGGATCGACTTCTCTCGCTGCTGCGATCTCGTGCGAACTCCCTGCTGCCGACGAACAGGATCGCCGCCACCGACCTCCCGGATCGGTGTCCCTCGCTGCCGCCGACGTACGTCTGGGATCGATGCTCTCGAACTCCCAAAGGAGAGGTCGTCGACGACATCTGGGATCGACGCTGCGGACGTAAGGGATCACCACCTCCACCCACGAGATCGTCGCCGCCGCCGACGACATCCGGGATCGACTTCTCTTGCTGTCGCGATTGATGTGGTCACCTTTTACAGGTAGGGTCAAGGACCCGTCATTTGGGACCCACATGGGGCCCATCACCATCATAGGCAAGTACCTGGACCATGCCAACATTCGGATGCATACATCAGGACGTTCACTCGGACTGCTCGCGGCACTCGAACAACCACACGTCACTCGACTGATGTACCACCACTCAGACATAGAAGGCGCTGAGCCTCCACGAGTGGCACCCGCATGTCGGGTGCCGCCGGGTAGTCCGCCTCGTATAGGAGGCGACCCTCCGCCTCATGCAGGTGGCGGCGGCCGAAGCCGTTGGCCGCCGCTCCGTCGCTGAGGAAGCGCTCGGCCATGATCACGGCTTAAGACAGGGGGAGAGAGGGCGTCGACGGCGAAGAAGAGAGGGTCGTCAGCGGCAAGAGAGAGAGGTTGTGGCGAGCAAGTGTGCGGCCAGCGGCGAGGGAGGGCTGGCTTTTATAGCAGCGAGTGAGCGGCGAGCGGGCGGCATCAGTGTGGACGCGTGGCGGGAGGGGGCGGGACGCGCGGCGGTGGCGCGTCTTCACTGCGCCGCCCGTGAATCAATGGAAGGCTGACCGGTGGCAGCCTTCGCATTGATTCCTGTGGGAAACCGAGGCGATGAGGACGACGAAGATCCTCGGCATCGCCCAGTCGCTGACTCGGCGGGTCCACCAGGCTTTCGCGCCAAAAATGTTTCCCCCGGCGTCCCGAGCGCGCCGGGTTCTGTCTGAATCCGCCGGCGCTAATTTCGGTCCCTAACAGCAAAAATTAGGCTTCTGTAGACGTGACTGGACCGATTTTTTCGAACCGGCGATAAAAAAAAGGGCTTGAGAGGTCCTTGGGGAGTGGAGATGCTCTAACCAGTTGACCTGAGTTACTCGGCTCACACACAGGTGCCACCTCGGCACTCCTCAGTACATGCTGATACATAAAACTTCAAGATTTTTACAGCTAACAGACGGAGTAGTTGGCGCGTGATCTTAAGCCCGGATTGTTGCCGCTGTTCCCGTTATAAATGACACCCACTGGTTGCCGTGAGGACGCCAGAAGCCCAGTCAAGCTAGCTTCAGCTCAGGCTCCGCACCAAAGAAGCCATGGCGACCAGCAGCTCAGTAGCAGTACTGGCCGTCCTGGCCACCGTCGCCGCGCTGGTCTCCCCGGCCATGTCCCTACCCGTCTTCACCGGCGACGTCGGCGTCTCTCCGGGCTTCCACGCCGCGTCGTGCCCGCAGCTGGACGGCATCGTGCGGTCGTCCGTGGAGGCGGCGCTGCAGCGGGAGGTGACGCTGGCGGCGGGCCTGCTCCGGCTCTACTTCCACGACTGCTTCCCGCAGGGCTGCGACGCCTCCATCCTCCTCAACACCACCTCCGCCCGCGAGACGGCGCTGCTCCCCAACCTCACCATCCGGCCGCGCGCCATGCAGCTCATCGAGTCCATCCGCGCCAGGGTGCACGCCGCCTGCGGCTCCGTTGTGTCATGCGCCGACATCACCCTGCTCGCCACCCGCCACAGCATCGTCGTGTCCGGCGGGCCCTGGTTCTCCGTGCCGCAGGGCAACCTCGACAGCCTCGCCCCGGCGTCACAGGACAAGGTGTCCAACCTCCCGTCGCCCACGACGGCCAGCGTGGCCAAGCTGGTGGAGTCCTTCCGCACCCGGGGCCTCGGCGACGTGGCCGACCTCGTGGCGCTCTCCGGCGCGCACACCATCGGGCGGTCGCACTGCGGCAGCTTCGCCGACCGGTCCCGGCGCGCGGACGACACCTTCTCGCGGAAGCTGGCGGCCAACTGCAGCAAGCACCCGGACCGGCTGCAGAACCTGGACGTGGTCACCCCCGACCTCTTCGACAACGGGTACTACAAGGCGCTGCGGTCCAACCAGGGCGTGCTCACCTCCGACATGGCGCTCGTCAAGAATAAGACCACGGCGGCCATCGTGAAGCGGTTCGCCCAGAGCAAGGACGCCTTCTTCCGGCAGTTCGCCAGGTCCATGGAGAAGCTCGCCAGGGCGCCCAAGCCGGCGGGCAACGTGGGCGAGATCCGGCGCTTCAGCTGCTTCAGGACCAACGCCCAGCGCGCCGACGCTGCCGGTGAGGAGGAGGAGGAGGGCTTCGCCGCCTCCGCCTGATGGCTCGGTCAAGTACGTGCGTACGGTCGTCGTCGGCAAGCAGGCTCTGCCCGTGTTTGAGTTCTCGACTTGCTTCTTTTTTCTACGTGCATGGTTCATGTAGCAATAAAGAGACAGAGCTTTCGATTGTCGTTGCATCTGATCTTGATGAACTATGTCAATTAATCTCGACACCTATGTACGTGTCGCATTGCTCTAGATAGCGATAATAATACTAGTAAGCGTGTGTGAGGGCAAAGGTGATGGGTCGAGAAACGCAAAGGTGGTGGGTCGAGCTTTTTTCTTACGAAAATGCTAGACCTACGTACGGCTATTACGTGACTTACGTAAACTTCCATTCCACCTAACTAAACACTCCCTTCTTGATTCTCAGGGTGGGCCCCAGCCTCCACTAATGTCCAATCAAAGACAGCCAAATCATCCTATATGTAAGGTACGTAAAAACCTTTTCGCAGGTGTAGCATTGCTTTTTTTCTTATGGGTTCGTGTAGTCATAAAGAGGGACCTTATACCTAGCGAACGTTCGTCAGGGGAGGCGGCACACGTGAACGGTTGCATGACAGTTTCTTCAGGCGACATGTCCTTCTGAGAAGGCAATTTCGTTTAAAACCTACTTGTTGTCATTTGATCTCGCTTTTTCACTCAACAGTCATCATATATGATTCGCTTGCCACCCCTACAGCGAGCGTTTGCTAGCTACCATTACCGACAAAGAGACTTTTCTTTTCTTGACACAGAGCTTTCGAGTTTCGTCCTTGCATCTGCCGGTCCATGTTGTGTGTTCTACTATATCTAAACTGCCCCCGACAACTTATATTTAAAAATGAAGGTAGTACTTACTATATGAAACAAAAAGTCTTAGGAGAATTGGTCACCATTAATTAATTAACAGTGCACAATGCATGCGCCGAGTTGCTCCCTCAATTAAGCTGGACAGGGACTTCACGATCCTGGATGTAAGGTGTGTTTGAATATGAATAAATGGCGCCTTCAGGTGCCTTTGTCTTTAAAAAAAGAAAGTTGAGGGAGATGTTTGGTGCCATGTGGGCACGCTCGTGGCTGGTCTAAACGCCGTGCGCGAGGTGGCCTCGATCGATACCTTCGATAATCTGTGTACCCTTGCTAGACTCGTCAAGAACAGCCTTTTTTCTTTTCTGGGTGAAGGGTCCGATCCATGCGAGAGTTGATGACCATTTGTCCATTTGACCACTTTTGGCAAACGAATATATTCTATTCCCTACAACCTGTAAAAAAGCAAACAATTTTTTTCTTTTTTATTGACAAAGAAATAATTTCTTTTTTAGGTCCACCCCACTTAATCCGGTCACGTGAGCGTTGATGGCGTCCATTTGACCAGCTTTAGCAAACGAATATATTCTATTCCCTACTACCTATAAAAGAGCAAACAATTTCTTTCGTTCTTATTGACAAAGAAACAATTTCTTTCTTATGTCCACCCAACTTAACCCGATCATGTGAGCGTTGATGGCGTCCATTTGACCAACTTTGGCAAACGAATATATTCTATTCCCTACTACCTGTAAAAGAGCAAACAATTTCTTTCCTTTTCATCGACAAAGAAACAATTTCTTTCTTAGATCCACCCCACTTAACCCGATCACGTGAGCGTTGATGGCATCCATTTGATCAGCTTTGGCAAACGAATATATTCTATTCCGCACTATCTGTAAAAGAGCAAACAATTTCTTTCTTTTTTATCGACAAAGAAACAATTTCTTTCTTAGGTCCAACCCACATAACCCGATCACGTGAGCGTTGATGACCACTTGTCCACTTGATCGGCAACCAAATGTATCCCATCTCTAATATTTATTCTTTTTGGGGGCAAAGAAGCAATTTCCTTTTTAGGTGCACCCCACTTAACACTATCAACATGCGTGTTGATCACCACTTGTCCACTTGACCATCTTTAGCAAGCGAATATATTCTATTCCCTACTACTTATAAAAGAGCAAACACTTTCTTTTTTTTGGACAAAGAAACAATTTCTTTTTTAGGTGCACCCCATTTAACCCTATCAACATGAGCGTTGATGACCACTTGTCCACTTGACCAGCTTTGGCAACAAATGTACTCTATCTCTACTACCCCTTCGTTCCAAATTACTCGTCGAAAAAATGGATATATCTAGAACTAAAATACATCTAGATACATTCATACCTGCGACAAGTAATTCGGAACGGAGAGAGTACTTATAAAAGTGCAAACAATTTCTTTCTTTTTTCGACAAAGAAACATTTTTTTGTCTTAGGTGCAACCTACTTAACCCTATCAACGTGAGAGACTTGTCCACTTGACCAGCTTTGGCAAACAAATGTATTCCATCTACTACTTATAAAAGTGTGAACAATTTGTTTCTTTCTTTTTTTGACAAAGAGACAATTTCTTTCTTAGGTGCACCCCACTTAATCCTATCGGCGTGAGCGTTGATGATCACTCGTCCACTTGACCAGCTTTGGCAAACAAATGTATCCTATCTCTACTACTTATATCAGAGCAAAGAGTTTCTTTCCTTTTCTCGACAAAGAATCAATTTCTTTCCTAGGTGCACCCGACTTAAACCGATCAATGTGAGCATTGATGACATCTTGTCCACTTGACCATCTTTGGCAAATAAATGTATCCTATCTCTACTACTTATAAACAGTGGCGAAGGCAGAAATAATTTATAGGTGTGGCGGATTTCACGAGGTAAAGACCAATGTACAATATAACTATGTGCCGCTCGTGCTCTGCCTCGCCCGCCCGTGTCCACTGCCATGCCCGGCCCGGCACTTTCAACCTCACACGGTTGCTCTCTGATCGATGCCTTACTCGATCTTCTGGCACTTAGCCGGCTAGGGACGGCAGGTCGGAACCAGGAAAGAATCACACGAAGCTATGCAGGCTCGCGAGTTTGGAGAGTAGCTGTGCGGAGTGCCACATTTAATGGGTATTCAAAGTCTAGAATGAAAATCGAAAACATAAAGGTTCACAAATCGTTCACTGCAAAACATAAACGTTTGTCGGTGTTGAATTAGTGCTCTTTGAAGCTTTCTTCCATTTTTTTTTCTAAAATTGCTTATTAGTCTCTCTAGTTACTACTCCCTCCGTCCCAGTGTGAAAAAACGTCTTACATTATGGGACGGAGGGAGTACATAGTAGATTCCTTTTTTAACACAACTTGCTTCATAGATCAGAAAAACAAATTCACTGATGATAGATCACAGAACAACTAATCGAATTCCCCTAAAAAAATAACTAATCAAATTTATAAAAAAGAATTGATGTTTACTAGTGTATGGACTGAAAAAATGGACACAAGAAGTACGAAATTTTAGAACCAATACGGCCAGGATCCTGACCTGACGTCATTGCTCCGGCCTCGCCGTTGTTGGCACATAGAGGCATTAAGCTCGTCGCTTTTGGGTCTGCGCCGCGGCTGTGTCACTCGCCACCTAATTCCTTGCAGTGCCACCCGCCGCCGCCGCGTTCGCCGAGCATGGTCGCCGCCGGAATCCCCGTAACCAAGAGCTAGATTCCGTAATTGCGGTTGTGTCTCTGCATGATTTCCATCAGCGGGCTCGATTTGTAGCGTAACTGGACTACTAGAGGCTGGAGCTGGGCTTTTTATTTTGGAAAAGGACTGGAGCTGGGCTAACATGCAGCTAGGTGGGCTGCTGGGAGGATAATTGGGCCATGGGCAATTCGACGCGCCTCTGAGAGTGTTCTCCTCCTCCCAACTAACGAAACTGAACTCAGCTCAAATCTTCAGACAAGTATAGTATATATACGTAGTATTTTTGCCAAATTTTAGGTATGGCACCTGCCAAACCTCGCCATATAGCTGGCTCCGCCCCTGCTTATAAATGAGCAAATAATTTCTTTCCTTTTTCCGTCAAGGAAACAATCCCTTTCTTAGGTGCACCCTACTTAACCTGATCAATGTGAGCATTGATGACCACTTGTCCACTTGACCATCTTTGGCAAACAAATGTATCCTATCTCTACTACTTATAATAGAGCAAACATATTTTCCTTTTTCAGGCAAATAAACAATTTCTTTCTTAGGTGCACCCCACTTAACCTGATCAATGTGAGCGTTCATGACCACTTGTCCATTTGACCAGCTTTGGCAAACAAATTTATCCTATCTATACTAGTTATAACAGAGCAAAAAATTTCTTTCTTAGGTGCATCCCACTTAGCCTACACAAAGCACTGACCACCTCACGATCAGATCCACTTAAAACATCTAATTATCCAGATTAGTTTAACCCTTGGCTAAAAAGACCTTTAGCAATTTACATGGCGGACCATAGAGGGAGCAGACAAGGTTCCACACCCATGTCCTGTATTCGCTCTTGCACGGTTAAATCTATACCTACCAATAAAAGGAGGATTGTTTCTATAGCCTGTCGCTCATTTTTATAGAAAAGCCCCTGCCTTTTCTAAGAATAACCTCGCTGTCTAGTTTTAAGTCAGAGTTTTGCTTTTGTAGAAAATCCACTAATGTTTCTGTTAATCAACCCACAGTTCAGTTTCAAGTCGGATTTTAGCTTTTGCAGGTAACCCCCTCCCCCCCGGATATTTGGATTAATCAACCCATAGTCCATATCAAATGCTTTTTAAAAATATTCATATCTTTTCAACCCTTACTCCGAACTTAACATGTTATAAATGGAATTCGATTAGAAAAATATGTACAATCTGAATATGATATTATTTTATGTGTTAACCATTTTTAAAATACTTCTTGGGATGAAACCTTAATCAATACTACATGATATGCCTTTCTTTTGTATCGGTGCAGATTCGGATTGGAAATTAACACCTCCGCAAAACCAGATTGGAGGCAAAAGAACCCATCTATAACCACGCATGCATGCCTTGTCAAAACCTCGCAGAGAAAAAAACAAATTTCTCATCTTATGTTGAGAGAGAGACGCCTTATAATTGATCACATTCAAATATGTTGTGATTGAGTGAGCACTAAGGCCATCATCGACGAGGGTGGGAGGGAGGATAAGCAAAAAAACAGATGTGATGCCATGTTTTGAAATAAAGGATGTAGACCTATTGGCGTCTTGAGTTATGATTACTGGGTTTGGGATATATGGTATTTTTTCCCTGATGCAATGCACGTGCTCCTTTGCTAGTAAAAACAAAAAAATGGATGTGTTCCTCCTCCCCAAATCCCATATGCTCCTTTGTCTAGGATGTCGTCCTCTGCCTCTCCTCACCCATTGCCTCCGGATGCTCGCTCCCGTCTCCTCTCAATTCCCTTGCCCATCGCCCTTCACCTGTTGTCCTCCTAGAGCTCTCCACTCCGTCTCCTCGGCACCAAATATTGGTCATGGATGGGAACAAGACTGCAATGTAGATGGCCCAATGAAGGGAGAGGGAGGGTCAAGCAGACTTCGGTTCATGTCGCTGCGCCGCCACTGGACGTCGAGGGTATAGGGAACGCGCGCTACTCAACAAAGGGCATTGCCGCCGTGGCTGCGCCTGCGACTATTTCGCGGGGAGTTTCTCGAGGCTGAGGCCGTGCGGGACAAGCCTCATGGCACTGTGGCTCGCCATCAGGAGGCTTCTTGGCACCAAGGACATGGACGAGGGCTACACCTGGACCGGGACTGGAGGGTGTAGTCGTAGTGATTGGTGGAATGGCCTACTGGAGGCTTCTTCGACAGGACGGCCACCGGGGTCCGCGGACACGCCAATAAGTAGTGGCGGAGCTAGCACTTGATAACGGGGTGGTCCGCCCCCCATTTTTTATAAGCAAAATGACGTGTGAACGTTCTAACTAATTACCAATATCACATAGAAATAGATCAATATGGTCTTACAAACATGCTAAAAATCTCAATTAAATCTCAGTTTTTCATAAAGAATCCTACATACTACATACTACATGGACCATATTATGTACCTTGAGAAGTTCAACAGACTATGTTTCTGGCCAACGCTTTTGCATTGCCATGAAGATATAGATTATATCATCTTCATTCACCTTGGAGAAAGCATCCCTCTCATTCACAAGTTCTCAAGTTGGTTCTTCGGTCACATCCGGCACATTCCCTGCCTTCTTCTTCCGTGTCTTCATGGCTTCTCTCTGGAAAAGGGAAACAATGTCTCCGGCCCTCTTCATTGTTCAATAATTCTGCAATAAAAATTACTTTCTTTCAGTAAATCTAATTGAGGCAGAAATGATGTGCAAAAATATACAGTACATGTGCTGATGTACTAGAAAGCATCATGCAAATCTCATCCGCTCTTCGTGGATGATTGCCTTATCCCTTTGAAATTTGATGCTAGAAATGCTTCTCGGCTCAATGAAATTTTGGAGGCTTATAGCCATGGTTTAGATCAATGTGTTAATAAGCAAAAGAGCTCAGTGTTTTTGAGTCCAAACATGGGATCATCCTTCATAAGAGGGGTCAGAAGTGTGTTGCAAATATACAAAGAGGCCTTATGTGAAAAGTATCTTGGCCTTCCGATAGTTGCAGGTAGAATCACAGAGCGGCTCTTTGAGTACATCGTTGAGCAGGTACGTTCGAGGGTGCAAGGGTATTGTGAGAAGAAGATGTCATGTGGAGCAAAAGAAACACTTCTCAAGTCTACTATCCAGACCTTACCGATCTTCTTTATGAGTTGTTTTAAACTCACTAAGGGGTTATGCAAGAAAATAACGACACTTATGTCAAAGTACGGGTGGGCTGGATCTTTAGACAAAAGAGGTATGCATTCGCAACCTTGGGAGAAAATTTCAGTGTCAAAATTCAGAGGTGGCATGGGGTTTTGGGGTGTTGAGCTGTTTAATGAATGTATGTTGGCGAAACAATCATGGCGCCTGATGGATAAACCGGAGAGCCTATGTGCTCGGGTGTTAAAGGGGAGGTATTACCCTCATTGTGATTTCCTTGATGTAGATTGCCCGAAGAATGCATCTCAAACCTGGAAAGAAATCGTGCAGGGAAGAGAGGTTCTGAAGGAAGGATTTATTCGAAGAGTTGGGGATGGGTGTACTACAAAAATCTGGCATGACCAGTGGATTTCAGATACAACTTCGATGAAACCAGTATGTCGGCTGAGTGATGAACCGGTGCAATTGGTTCATGATTTATTGGAAGAGGAAACATAGAATTGGGACAAGGAGCTAGTTTGGAAGCTGTTTATCCCACCGGATGCTGAAGCTATTTTCAGCATGCCTAGGTCGAGATCTACGATGGGGGAGTTCTGGCCATGGGAGTGGGAAAGTTTAGGATTTTTTCCAGTACGGTCTACTTACCAGGCGTTGATGGAGTGACGGTGCCCAACAGTGTCTGCACCGAACAATTCGATGGTGAAGAGGAAACCTAGAGGGTGTTGTGGAAGCTAGCACTACAATGTAAAATGTGTGTCTTCTGGTGGCGCGTTCTGAAGAATATGATGCCTACTTATGGTGAACTTCGGCGAAGACATGTCACGGAAATGGCTTTCTGTCCAATGTGTGGACACGAGGAGGAGACATTATTTCATGTGTTGATGCAATGCGATCACACAATATTATTTTGGGATGCAGTGCATGATTTCTTTGGCATTGAACTATCGAGACTACATCCAGCTAGATGGACAAGAAATATACTGGATCCAAGCTTTTTGTCCAAGGAAAAAGCAGAAGTAGCTGTCTCGGTGACGTAGGCTATTTGGTCTAATAGGAACAAATATGCTCATGAGGAGATTAAGTATCAGCCAGCAAAATCTATGCAAATTATACAAGAGCTCATAGCGGCAGTGGATGTGCCGGAACAAGCTGCGCCAGTGCAGAACTGGGTGCGACCACGATGGACTCCATCGGAGACGGGATGGACAAAAATTAACACGGATGGGACTACATCGGTGCAACAGGAGCTCGCATGAACTGGAGTCGTTGCCCGCGATGATCAAGGGTCGGTTCTTGCTGGTAGGCTCACCAAGTACGAATCCATAAGGGATCTGCTGGTTATTAAGACTCTGGCCTGCAGAGATGCTCTCGCGTTGGCGTTAGAGAAGGGCTTTTCGATGGTGATAATTGAAACAAATTGCCATAATGTGTGAAACCAGTGGATGAAGGAAGACGCTCGTTCTGTAGCAGGTCAAGTGCTAAGGGAGATGAAATCTGATCTCCGCCACTTGCAGGGGTTTAAGTTGTAATTTCGTAGCTCATACGTGTGCTAGCTAGGGAGGCGCTGACTCTCGAAGCGCTGTCTTCTCACTTTGATGTAACCTCTGTGTTTTGATTGACGTTGTACAATCGGATTCGATTCCGCCCTCAAATGAATAAAGTGCCCTAAGGGTAGATTCTCAAAAAAGAACTTGTATTCCGTTCTTGTCCATGCACGTATGTGTCATGTTTCTTGCAAAACCTGAGCCTCCCTAGCGTGGATTATTGCTAATTTAACGGATTCAATTTTGAAACGTGATCCATTTCCTGCCTAACGCACTCCCGGAGAGAGCCTCTTTCTGGGAAGAAAAATTATTAGCCTGACATCAATAACAGTGGATGGGGTGGAAGAAGAACTACGGAGCGGCAATATGGTGGACCAAAACATGGTCATGAGGATCAGAGACAACAACAACAAAACTATGCGCGCGCGCACACACACACGTTGTTTATTAAATCAAATGGTTTACGGATCAGCTGGCGTTTGAAGAAGCAAAGCCCATCGTCAGGTCAATCAAAATTCGACAAATTTTGTACATTTATTGTCAGGGGTTGCAGCAAATTGATATAATAAAAACAATGACATAAAAAATTACTTAAACCACTGTAGTTCTTTACCACTTCCTAAGAATTGAAAATTTGATCCATGTTTTTTGTTATTGCTGCCAATCTCCTTTTCATTATCAGGTCCTCGTGTCTGGCTGCTGGCATAGGCGAAAGGCTTGGGGCTCGCTACCCAGCCCTACTACCGCGAAAGGCGACCTAGCGTTGCCGCCCAGCCAATGTTTTAAATAGCGGGTTATTGCCAAATAGCGGTGTTCCTAAAAATCAGCTATAGCGGAGCTATAGTGGGCTATAGCAGGCTATTTGTACATGGGACTATTTAGCGGCACCCTGCTGCAAAGGCTATATAGCGGGCTATAGCGGAGCTATAGCCGGTTATTTAAAACATTGCGCCCAGCGCTACCGGGATCCCTCCTCCCACGCCCATCTCATCCCTCCTCCCCCTCGTGGGCCTTGTGTCGCTCCTGCAAGCGACTGAGGGGCGAACCCTAGCCGCCGGGACTAGGTCATCTTTGGGCATCTTCTCCCCTCGTCGCCGCTAGTGCGCGCTGTCGGGCAAAGCCCAGTCAGTGCATCTGGCGGCAGGGCTCGCTCCTCTCCATGCTCGAACCATGCGGCGCGGGACGATGGTTGGGTGATGGGGCGGCACCTAGACGGGTTTGAATGTCTATTCGGGTCATAGAGGGATCGACTGGCCGGGACGCTACTTTACCGTCGGCGACTGGCTGGGCCTCGTCCCAGATCCGGTGTGGCCGGGGCCTTGGGGTGCGTTGGTGGCTTCTTATGGCGTCAACTCGGTCATGGCGGCCATGGACGCAATGACCGGCGGTTCAATGACGGCGGAACGTGCTTGTCTGGATTTGGGTCTGCGGCATGGGGGGTGGCAGCGTTGTGGCGAGCGATCTGGTGCACAAGATGCTAGATTGAGGCCCGTCGAGTAGATCCAGGTGAACCCCGCTCTCGGCTAGTTGCTAAGGCCGGCGATGGTGGCGTTCTTCATCATGGAGAAGCTCCAGACCTCTATCTGCTACCTCTAGGGGAAACACTAGATCAGTCAATCGGATGACGGTGGCTGATAACCCACAGGTATAGGGGGTCGCAACAGTTTTTGAGGGTAGAGTATTCAACCCAAATTTATTGATTCGACACAAGGGGATCCAAAGAATATTCTCAAGTATTAGCAGCTGAGTTATCAATTCAACCACACCTGGAAACTTAATATCTGCAGCAAAGTGTTTAGTAGCAAAGTAATATGATAGTAGTGGTAACGGTAGCAAAAGTGATATTTTTGGTGTTATACTGATTGTAACAGTAGCAGCGGGAAAAGTAAATAAGCGAAGAACAATATATGAAAAGCTCGCAGGCAATGGATCAGCGATGGATAATTATGTTGGATGCGATCAATCATGCAACAGTTATAACCTAGGGTGACACAGAACTAGCTCCAGTTCATCAATGTAATGTAGGCATGTATTCCGAATATAGTCATACGTGCTTATGGAAAAGAACTTGCATGACATCTTTTGTCCTATCCTCCCGTGGCAGCGGGGTCCTATTGAAAACTAAGGGATATTAAGGCCTCCTTTTAATAGAGTACCGGACCAAAGCATTAACACATAGTGAATACATGAACTCCTCAAACTATGGTCATCACCGGTAAGTATCCCGATTATTGTCACTTCGGATTTAACAGATCATAACACATAATAGGTGACTATAGACTTGCAAGATAGGATCAAGAACTCACATATATTGATGAAAACATAATAGGTTCAGATCTGAAATCATGGCCCTCGGGCCCTAGTGACAAGCATTAAGCATAGCAAAGTCATAGAAACATCAATCTCAGAACATAATGGATACTAGGGATAAAACTCTAACAAAACTAACTCGATTACATGATAAATCTCAACCAACCCATCACCGTCCAGCAAGCCTATGATGGAATTAATCACACACGACGGTGAGCATCATGAAATTGGTGACAGAGGAAGGTTGATGATGACGATGTCGACGGATTCCCCTCTCCGGAGCCCTGAACGGACTCGAGATCAGCCCTCTCGAGAGAGATTAGGGCTTGGCAGCGGCTCCATATCATAAAACGCGATGAATCCTTCTCTCCTATTTTTTTCTCCCCGAAAGTAAATATATGGAGTCAAGATGGATGTCGGTGGAGCATCAGGAGGCCCACGAGGCAGGGGGCGCCCCCCACCCTCGTGGACAGGGTGTGGGCCCTCTGACGTGGATTCTTATTCCAGTATTTTTTTATATATTCCAAAAATAATCTCCATTGATTTTTAGGTCATTTCGAGAACTTTTATTTCTGCACAAAAATAACACCATGACAATTCTGCTGAAAACAACGTCAGTCCGGGTTAGTTCTATTCAAATCATGCAAGTTAGAGTCCAAAATAAGGGCAAAAGTGTTTGGAAAAGTAGATACGACAGAGACGTATCAAATCCCCCAAGCATAAACCTTTGCTTGTGCTCAAGCAATTCAGTTGATAAACTGAAAGTGATAAAGAAAAACTTTTACAAACTCTGTTTGCTCTTGTTGTTCTAAATATGTAAAGCCAGCATTCAAGTTTTCAGCAAAGATTATGAACTAACCATATTCACAATAACATTAAGGTCTCATGTTTACTCATATCAATGGCATAATCAACTAGCGAGCAATAATAATAAATCTCGGATGACAACACTTTCTCAAAACAATCATAATATGATATAACAAGATGGTATCTCACTAGCCCTTTCTGAGACCGCAAAACATAAATGCAGAGCACCTTTAAAGATCAAGGACTGACTAGACATTGTAATTCATGGTAAAAGAGATCCAGTCAAGTCATACTCAATGTAATCTAACGATAATACATGCAAATGATAGCGGTGCTCTCCAACTGGTGCTTTTTAATAAGAGGATGATGACTCAACATAAAAGTAAATAGATGGGCCCTTCGCAGAGGGAAGCAAGGATTTGTAGAGGTGTCAGAGCTCGGTTTTGAATTAGAGATGAATAATATTTTGAGTGGTATATTTTCATTGTCAACATAAAAACCGAGAAATCTCTATATCTTCCATGCTACACACATTATAGACGGTTCCCAAGCAGAATGGTAAAGTTTATACTCCCCCACCACCAACAAGCATCAATCTATGGCTTTCCCGAAACAACGGGTGTCTCCAACTAACAACAATCCTGGGGGAGTTTTGTTTACAATTATTTTGATTTGATTTGAGCATGGGACTGAGCATCCCAGTGACCAGCCATTTTCTCATGAGTGAGGAGCGGAGTCCACTCCTCTTGAGAATAACCTGCCTAGCATGGAGGATACAGACAACCCTAGTTGATACATGAGCTATTCAAGCATACAAAACAAAATGTTTATTTGAAGGTTTAGAGTTTGGCACATACAAATTTACTTGGACGGTAGGTAGATACCATATATAGGAAGGTATGGTGGACTCATATGGAATAACTTTGGGGTTTATGGAATTGGATGCACAAGTAGTATTACCGCTTAATACAAGTGAAGGCTAGAAAAAGACTGGTAAGCGACCAGCTAGAGAGCGACAACAGTCATGAACATGCATTAAAATTAATCAACACCGAATGCAAGCATGAGTAGGATATAATTCACCATGAACATAAATATCGCGGAGGCAATGTTGATTTTGTTCCAACTACATGCGTGAACATGTGCCAAGTCAAGCCACTCGAATCGTTCAAAGGAGGATATCACCCTATCATACCATATCACAACCATTTTAATAGCATGTTGGCACGCAAGGTAAACCATTATAAACTCCTAACAAATTAAGCATTGGCATAAGCAACTATAATCTCTAATTGTCATTGCGAACATGTTTCATTCATAATAGGCTGAATGGGGAAAGATGAACTAATCATATTTACAAAAACAAGAGAGGTCAAGTTCATACTAGCTTTTCTCATCTCAATCAGTTCATCATATATCGTCATTATTGCCTTTCACTTGCACGACCGAATAGTGTGGATAATAATAATAGTGCACGTGCATTAGAGTAAGCTGGAATATGCAAGCATTCAATTCAAGGGAGAAGACAAGGTAATTTGGGCTCTTTGTTAGATCAACAATAATGCATATAAAAGCCACTCAACAATTTCGTTAAGGTCTTCTCCTCTCGGCCCCCAAAGAACAAGAAAAGAAATAAAACTATTTACACGGGAAAGCTCCCAACAAGCAAAAAGAAGAACGAGAAATCTTTTTGGGTTTTCTTTTTTTAATTACTACTACTACATGCATGGAAAGTAAACTAGCTAAAAGCTACAACTAATTTTTTTGGTTTTTCTTAAGGGTTTTTCTAACACACAAGAAGAAAGCTTAAAAACAAAACAAAATAGCATGGATGATACAATGAAAAAGTATGAGCTCCGACAACTGGCATGAGTGTGTGAACATGAATGTATAATGTCGGTGAGAAATACGTACTCCCCCAAGCTTAGGCTTTTGGCCTAAGTTGGTCTATGCCCATGGATCTGAAGGAAATATGCCCTAGAGGCAATAATAAAGTTATTATTTATTTCCTTATATCATGATAAATGTTTATTATTCATTCCAGAATTGTATTAACCGGAAACTTAGTACATGTGTGAATACATAGAGAAACAGAGTGTCACTAGTATGCCTCTACTTGACTAGCTCGTTGAATCAAAGATGGTTAAGTTTCCTAGCCATAGACACGAGTTGTCATTTAATTAATGGGATCACATCATTAGAGAATGATGTGATTGACTTGACCCATTCCATTAGCTTAGCACGATGATCGTTTAGTTTGTTGCCACTACTTTCTTCATGACTTATACATGTTCCTCTGACTATGAGATTATGCAACTCCCAAATACTGGAGGAACACTTTGTGTGCTACCAAACGTCACAACGTAACTGGGTGATTATAAAGGTGCTCTACAGGTGTCTCTGATGGTACTTGTTGAGTTGGCATAGATCGAGATTAGGATTTGTCACTCCGATAGTCGTAGAGGTATCTCTGGGCCCTATCCGTAATGTACATCACAATAATCCTTGCAAGCAATGTAGCTAATGAGTTAGTTATGGGATGTAGCATTACAAAACGAGTAAAGAGACTTGCTGATAACGAGACTGAACTAGGTATTGAGATATCAACGATCAAATCTCGGGCAAGTAACATACCGATGACAAAGGGAACAACGTATATCATTATGCGGTTTGACCGATAAAGATCTTCGTAGAATATGTAGGAACCAATATGAGGATCCAGGTTCCGCTATTGGTTATTGACTGGAGATGAGTCTCGGTCATGTCTACATATTTCTCGAACCCGTAGGGTCCGCACACTTAACGTTCGGTGACAATCGGTATTACAAATTTATGTGTTTTGATGTACCGAAGGTCGTTCGGAGTCCCGGATTTGATCACGGACATGACGAGGAGTCTCTAAATGGTCGATACGTAAAGATCGATATATTGGAAGCCTATATTTGGACATCAGAATGGTTCCGAGTGTTTCGGGCATTTTTCCGGAGTACCGGGAGGTTACCGGAACCCCCCGAGGAGTATTTGGGCCTTATTGGGCCTTAGTGGAATAGAGGAGAGGGAAGGGAAAAGAGGGAGTTGTGCCCTCCCAAGCCCAATCCGAATTGGGAAGGGGGCCGGCCCCCCTTTCCTTCCTTCCTCTCTCCTCCTTCCTTCCTCTCCTACTCCTACCTGGAAGGGCTCCTACTTCTACTAGGAAAGGGGGGAATCCTACTCCCGGAGGGGGTAGGACTCCTCCATGGCGCTCCATAGAGAGGGCGGGCCCTCCCCCTCCTCCACTCCTTTATATACGGGGGAGGGGGCACCCCATGGACACACAAGTTGATCAGTTGATCTTTTAGCCGTGTGCGGTGCCCCCCTCCACCATAATCCACCTCGGTTATATCATAGTGGTGCTTAGGCAAAGCCCTATTCCGGTAGCAGCATCATCACCATCATCACGCCGTCGTGCTGACGAAACTCTCCCACGAAGCTCTACTGGATCGTGAGTTCGCGGGACGTCACCGAGCTGAACGTGTGCAGATCACGGAGGTGTCGTACATTCGGTACTAGAATCGGTCGATCGTGAAGACGTACGACTATATCAACCGCGTTGTCATAACGCTTCCGCCTACGGTCTACAAGGGTATGTAGACGATACTCTCCCCTCGTTGCTATGCATCACCATGATCTTGCGTGTGCGTAGGAAGTTTTTTGAAATTACTGCGTTCCCCAACAGTGGCATCCGAGCTAGGTTTATGCGTAGACGCTATATGCACGAGTAGAACACAAAGGAGTTGTGGGCGTGGGTATATACATATTGCTTGCCGTCACTAGTTGATTCTTGATTCAGCGGCATTGTTGGATGAAGCGGCCCAGACTGACATTACGCATACGCTTACGCGAGACTGGTTCTACCAACGTGCTTCGCACACAGGTGGCTAGTGGGTGTGTGTTTCTCTAGCTTTAGTTGAATCAGATTCAATGAACAGGGTTCTTTCTGAAGATCAAAAAGCAATCACTATATCGCGTTGTGGTTTTTGATGCGTAGGTAAGAACGGTTCTTGCTCAGCCCGTAGCAGCCACGTAAAACTTGCAACAACAAAGTAGAGGACGTCTAACTTGTTTTTGCAGGGCATGTTGTGATGTGATATGGTCAAGACGTGATGAGATATAAATTGTTGTATGAGATGATCATATTTGTTAAAGTTATCGGCAACTGGCAGAAGCCTTATGGTTGTCTCTTTATTGCATAAGATGCAAGTGCCATATAATTGCTTTACTTTATCGCTATGCGATAGCAATAGTTGCAAAAGCAATAGTTGGTGAGACGACCATGTGACAACACATTGATAGAGATCAAGATGATGGAGATCATGGTGTCATGCCGGTGACGATAGAGATCATGACGGTACTTTGGAGATGGAGATCAAAGGCGCAAGATGATCATGGCCATATCATGTCACATATTTTGATTGCATGTGATGTTTATCCTTTATGCATCTTATTTTGCTTAGTTCGGCGGTAGCATTATAAGATGATCTCTCACTAAATTTCAAGGTATAAGTGTTCTCCCTGAGTATGCACCATTGCGACAGTTCGTCGTGCCAAGACACCACATGATGATCGGGCATGATAAGCTCTACGTTCACATACAACGGGTGCAAGCCAGTTGTGGCACCCCGACTCAGAAAAAAACGGAACGCCCCGTATTCCAGCCCAAAGATCGAGGTGAAGTCTTCTGGAATATGGCACTGCTTAGTATAGAACAAACCAGCTCTCTATTATAACATGGGTATGAATACACGGGTCTCGATATTACAATGAATAACATCGGCACGGCGACACTACGCCAACCACGATTGCTCTATACAAGCAGCATAACAACTTGAAGCAACAGAACAACTACTGGCAGCGGAACAACGAACGGCAATGATGGACTCCAATCCGCAGGGACTCTGGCTGGAGCGCTTATCCTAGCTTGCGAACATAGGAACAACACCAAACAAGCAAGCAATCCAGGCATGACCTGCAAACTGGCATGACACGACAGGTCAGTACATTGAATGTACTTGCAAGCTCACAATAACCAGAAGCATTCAAGACAAACAATAGCATGGCAATTATAGGTTAAGCAGGAATTAACATGAAATCATCAAGATAACATAACATGAACCACATGAACATAATACTGCTAGAACAATATGATCATGGCAAGAACATATAAATCTGATGATACTAGCATGCAACATGATGACACTACATGCACCATTTATTCTACTTGGGTTACCTCGTAACCATCACATACATCACTTACCAACCTCGGACATGACACGATCATCTCAGGATCAAATCAAGCTTGGTATAAACAATACCATAGTAATCATCAAATGACCACAAGGAGCTTGATCTTTACCCACGATTCTCGCACAACATCACGGATATCCAACAACTCGATATCCTCGATACCACGGTGATCATTCCGGCGATCACAACCATGACCAACACTTGGTCTCAAACCGTGATCCTTCCGGTGATCACAACCAACTTATCTCCTCATCGAGTCGTGGTTGTTATTAAGCACATTATTATTATTACTGTTGACTCATAGTGTGACCGACACGAACTGGGCCCTTATCCATGGGCGCGGCTATCGATAGGTTTAGTATACACTATGCAGAGGTTGGCACACTGTACCCACACTACGGAACCCATGGCCTTGCACTCCCATTCGGGTGGACCAATGGCGTTCCGATAAAACCGATCTACTGCCATGACACTCGCCCGGCCACTCCGACCCACTCCCAACTGGGCTAGTCCTGGGTGGCCCCGTGTCTACCAAAGACACAACGACCACCGTCGTGGCCCATCCCTCACGGGGACCGGATCCATAATAACAACAACAGGCACACAAGGTTATGTCCGCCTACCTGATCAGGGTAGCGCGCGCCCATAACCTTCCCTAGTTGGAGGCACAGGCGAGAGGCATGACAATAGACCCAGTTAGGACCTTCCCATAAAGGTAAGCGTGGTTGCACTGGTCAGTTTCGATATGGTGGCACCATGACTCAGCCAACAGTTGTTCAAGTTCAATTAAATCCGGTTAAACTTGAATGCAATATGCTGAGCCATGAAAAACTAACATGATGCATATACAAAAGCATGAGCATGATATCAACATAAGCACGGGATGCAACATAAATATCCACCATATCAACTATGAATAATCTCCAACTGAACATGGCATAATGACGAGCATAAATATTACAAGTGCAACACTACTCATAGTATAACATGACCACTAGCATCAACCATAAATACCATGCAAGCACTCATCAATAACATTACCGAGTAACACTTACCCAACTAACAGCAAAGGAACAACGCATATTAACAGTACTCGATAACCGACGTTAGTCATGCACCGAAGAACATGACCAACCCAACATGTACTACTATCAAGCAAGGCAATATGAAAGTAATACTAGCAACTAGCGGGGCATGCTAACCAGGTGCATAACAACATAGCAAGAAAGTAAGCACTAATCCAGAAGCATTACCGAAGCAACGATAACCATATTTTAAACAAGCAATCATTTAATAAATATTCAAGTTGAAAACCATGGCTACTGCATGACTATCATGCAAGTGGGTATTGTGGCTTGCCTGGGGATGAAGAAGGCATCAGGGAGAAGTGCGGTGAAGCCGCAGAGGGGCTGTTTACATGCAAGGGAAATAAGGTCATTTTCACAGTGTCAAACCATAGTGAAAATGAAACTAACAGAACGGGCTCGACAAAACAAAGAAATGGGCTTTGGAATCACCTGATTTGTAGTTGTGGTTAAAAAGGTATGAAGGGTTGAAGTTTAGGGACTTTTCTACAAAAATATCATCATAAACAAGTCCCTGAGTGGATAAGGCAGAACCACAAAGTTAGAAATACGCTTTCTTTTTAAGAAAACACATTCTGGGCTGAAACAGAGAGGTAATACGCTTTCAGTAAAAGAAAGCGTACTTTGAGCTGAAGCAGAGGGAAAATGCGTTTCCCGAAGATGAAAACGTACTTGACCGAGTACGCCTCCACTTAATCCAGTCGGTCGAGGCTGGACCGGGGCGTGCGACGCTGATGTGCGGGTCCCACATGGGTGGGGCCCGTCACTTATCCACGCTGGATCGGGCGAGGTCAACACCGTGCGGCTGACTGGTGGGGTCGAGGAAGGAGATGGGGCCCGCCTGGCCTCTGTCTTCTTCTTCCTCGCCCTGTTCCTGCACGGGACAGAGGAGGCAGGGGAGGGCGCGTCACCGGCGACGGGCTGGCCGGCTCCGGCCGTCTCCAGTGAGGGCGACGCCACCGGTGGTCTCGGGAGACCACACCGCCTCCATTCAGGGAGGAAACAGGCGCCGGGGAGGGCTAGAGCACGAGGTGGCCGCGGCAACAGAGAACCGGGCAGCGGCCGATCCTGGGGGAAGCGCGGCCACGCCTACTCCCGCGACTAGGCAAGGGGATGGGGAGGCTAGGTGGGTAGTAGGGAGGCCTATGGTGGTGGAAGAACGATGAGGGAGGGCTCGGGTGGCCGGAATTTAGGCGCACCCGGACGGCAGCCATGTTGGCGATGGGAGGGAATGAGAGCTCCCTGAGCTTGGGGAAGTAGCTAGGCGGGGCACTGGGAGGTGGGTGAGGCGAGTGGTGAGCTCGGAGAGGCTCGGGGAGTGCCATTTATAGGCACGGGGCGAGGTGTCGCGCTGTCGTCGCCGCGGACGCGTGGCCGGCGCCACGGACACGTGTGCTCGCACATGAGCTCGGGGAAGGCGACGGAGAGGTGCACCAGAGCTACAACGATGCACAGGGACGAGCAGAGCTCGGGGACAAGAGGAGAAGAAGCCGAACGCCATAAATGCCCGGTCGGCTACAGCTCGCTCGTGGGCGCGCGGTGACGAGCACCGACGGAGAAGCGGACAAAGGGGGAAATGGTTCCAGGAGGACAGCGACGACACGAGGAACACGGTAGACAGGCCCGTGCTCGTTGAGACGCAGATCAGAGAAGGGGCCCGAGCAAGAGGCAATTCTGGGCGCGGCCGATGCACGCCAAAGCGGTGCTCACTGCGCAGACTGGCATCAAGAAGAGCCAAATGGCTCGCAATAGTTGTCTATGGGCAAGTCCTTCCTGGGTAGGTTGTAACTGAGGTGGTAGATTGGTTAAAAGTGCTCTGGTTAAGTGGTAAACCACCTCTGAAGTTTACTGCAGTAAACTTGTGTGAGCACTAGTGATCAACAGGAAGGGTTTTGGAGCCATAGAGTTTGTCTGCAAGGTTTAGGGTAAAAAGAACTTTCACCCTGGTAATTTTGAGAAGATTTGTATCAAGGATTAATGGAGTTGCTTTGCAAGTGCCAAATCTGGTCAGAAATGAGAATTGGATGATGCACTCACATGGAGTGTAAATTTGATCTCAAATTTGGCAAGGCTTCATGATTTGATCATATAAAGATGTTGTATAAGTTTCATACCAATTGGATTCACCAAAATGGTACTTGCTTCACCGCTATCTTCACTAACCAGAATCTTGCAAGAATTTTGGAGAATTATTGGCTCGGTTAAATGGTGCAAAATTTGGTGGAGAGCTATTATTTGGGTAGGAGAACAATCTGGTATTTTCTTAGAATTAATGAAGCAATATAAACTGCACTTGCTTCACAACCTGAAAATATTGTCAGAATCAAAGGTTTGGTCCTGTGCTCAAATAGATCAAGGGATGGAGCTGAAATTTCGAGGAGGCTAATTATATGAGCACATGAAGAGTCATGCCCAATTTCAACTCATTTGAATTCTCCTAGCTAGTACTTCCTTCATAGGGGCTTCTGTTTGACAAAAACTTTGAAAAATCCCTAAGGAAGATTGGCTAGGCAAATAAAGTTGAATTTTGGCATGTGGCAATGATATGAACATAAAAAGGTGTCCAAGGAGTTTGAGGTCAATTGGGAAAAGTAAAATAGCACTTGCTTCACAATGTGCCATTTAGGGCAGAATAGGAAATGAATTATTTGAGCACTATGATAAACATGACAAATGAAATATTTTCCATATTGGAGAAAGATATGACCCAAACAATTTATGAAAATTATTTGGGAATTTTAGGAGTGATAGAAATAAAGGTTGCTTCACAACCTAGGGCAATTTGAGTTATTCCTTTAATAGAAAAGGAATATTCCCAATGAAAAGAATATTGGGATTTGGGCTAGGATGAAAAATGACTGGGTCTAGGGAAGGATTTGGGAATGACAAGCCACTCTGGAAACAAAGAAGGGGGCATCTTCTTCAGTTTCCAGACCACAAAGCCACGGAAAAAGAAAACTCAAGCAAAAACCTCAGTAAAACAAAAGAAAAAGAAAGGGCCAAAAATCAGGCTATCACACCAGTTTTGCACACACGGAATACTCAGGTTAAACTTGATGAGCCTAGCATATGCAGATATGGCCTCGGAACACTGGAGACCGAAAGGTCGAGCGTGAATCATATAGTAGATATGATCAACATAGTGATGTTCACCATTGAAAACTACTCCATCTCACGTGATGGTCGGACATGGTTTAGTTGATTTGGATCACGTGATCATTTAGATGACTAGAGGGCTGTCTATATAAGTGGGAGTTCTTAAGTAATATGATTAATTGAACTTTAATTTATCATGAACTTAGTCCTGATAGTATTTGCATAACTATGTTGTAGATCAATAGCTCGCGATGTAGCTCCCCGTTTATTTTGATATGTTCCTAGAGAAAAACTAAGTTGAAAGATGTTAGTAGCAATGATGCGGATTGGATCCGTGATCCGAGGATTATCCTCATTGCTGCACAGAAGAATTATGTCCTTGATGCACCGCTAGGTGACAGACCGATTGCAGGAGCAGATGCAGACGTTATGAATGTTTGGCGAGCTCGATATGATGACTAGTTGATAGTTTAATGCACCATGCTTTACGGCTTAGAATCGGGGCTTCAAAGACGTTTTGAACGCCACAGAACATATGAGATGTTCCAAGAGTTGAAATAAGTATTTCAGACTCATGCCCATGTCGAAAGGTATGAGACCTTTGACAAGCACCTTGCCTACAAGATGGAGGAGAATAGCGCAGCTAGTGAGCATGTGCTCAGAATGTCTGAGTACTACAATCACTTGAATCAAGTGGGAGTTAATCTCCCAGATAAGATAGTGATTGACAGAGTTCTCTAGTCACTATCACCAAGTTACTGGAACTTCGTGATGAACTATAATATGCAAGGGATAACGAAAATGATTCCCAAGCTCCTCGTGATGCTGAAATCGACGAAAGTAGAAATCAAGTAAAGCATCAAGTGTTGATGGTTGACAAGACCACTAGTTTCAAGAAAAGGGCAAAGGTAAGAAGGGGAACTTCAAGAAGAGCGGCAAGAAAGTTGCTGCTCAAGTGAAGAAGCCAAGTCTAGACCTAAGCCTGAGACTAAGTGCTTCTACTGCAAAGGTTCTGGTCACTGGAAGCAGAACTGCCCCAAATATTTGGTGGATAAGAAGCATGGCAAAGTGAACAAAGGTATATTTGATATACATGTTATTGATGTGTACTTTACTAGTGTTTATAGCAACCCCTCAGTATTTGATACTAGTTTAGTTGCTGAGATTAGTAACTTGATACAGGAGTTGCAGAATGAACCTAGACTAGTTAAGGGTGAAGTGACGATGTGTGTTGGAAGTGGTTCCAAGATTGATATGATCATCATCGCACACTCCCTATACTTTCAGGATTAGTGTTGAACCTAAATAAATGTTATTTGGTGTTTGCGTTAAGCATGAATATGATTTGATCATGTTTATTGCAATACGATTATTCATTTAAAGTCAGAGAATAATTGTTGTTCTGTTTACATGAATAAAACTTTCAATGGTCATACACCCAAGATGAATGGTTTATTGAATCTCGATCATAGTGATACACATATTCATAATATTGAAGCCAAAAGATGCAAAGTTAATAATGATAGTGCAACTTATTTGTGGCACTGCCGTTTAGGTCATATTGGTGTAAAGCGCATGAAGAAAATCCATGCTGATGGGCTTTTGGAATCACTTGATTATGAATCTGTTGATGCTTGCGAACCATGCCTCATGGGCAAGATGACTAAGACTCCATTCTCTGGAACAATGGGGCGAGCAACAGACTTGTTGGAAATAATACATACTGATGTATGCAGTCTGATGAGTGTGGAGGCTCGCGGCAGGTATCGTTATTTTCTGACCTTCACACATGATTTGAGTAAGATATGGGTATATCTCAATGTTTTAAATAACCGGCTATAGCTCCGCTATAGCCCGCTATATAGCCTTTTCAGCAGGGTGTCGCTAAATAGTCCCATGTACAAATAGCCCGCTATAGCCTGCTATAGCCCACTATAGCTCCGCTATAGCTGATTTTTAGGAACGTCGCTATTCGGCAATAGCCCGCTATTTAAAACATTGGTATATCTTCTTCATGAAACATAAATCTGAAATATTTGAAAATTTCAAATAATTTCAGAGAGAAGTGGAAAATCATCATAACAAGAAAATAAAGTTTCTACGATCTGATCGTGGAAGAGAATATTTGAGTTACGAGTTTGGTCTTCATTTGAAACAATGCGGAATAGTTTCGCAACTCACGCCACCTGGAACACCACAGCGTAATGGTGTGTCTGAACATCGTAACCGTACTTTATTAGATATGGTGCAATCTATGATGTCTCTTACCGATTTACCACTATCGTTTTGGGGTTATGCATTAGAGAGAACTGCATTCACGTTAAATAGGACACCATCTAAATCCATTGAGACGACACCATATGAACTGTGGTTTGGCAAGAAACCAAAGTTGTCGTTTCTTAAAGTTTGGGGTTGCGATGCTTATGTGAAAAAGTTTCATCCTGATAAGCTCAACCCCAAATCGGAGAAATGTGTCTTCATAGGATACCCAAAGGAAACAGTTGGGTACACCTTCTATCATAGATCTGAAGGCAAGACATTCGTTGCTAAGAATCTATCCTTTCTAGAGAAGGAGTTTCTCTTGAAAGAAGTGAGTGGGAGGAAAGTAGAACTTGATGAGGTAACTATACCTGCTCCCTTATTGGAAAGTAGTTCATCACAGAAATCTGTTCCTGTGACTCCTACACCAATTAGTGAGGAAGCTAATGATGATGATCATGTAACTTCAGATCAAGTTACTACCGAACCTTGTAGGTCAACCAGAGTGAGATCCGCACCAGAGTGGTACGGTAATCCTGTTCTGGATGTCATGTTACTTGACTATGACGAACCTACGAACTATGAGGAAGCGAAGATGAGCCCAGATTCCACGAAATGGCTTGAAGCCATGAAATATGAGATGAGATCCATGTATGAGAACAAAGTATGGACTTTGATTGACTTGCCCGATGATCGGTGAGTCATTAAGAATAAATGGATCTTCAAGAGGAAGACGGACGCTGATAGTAGTGTTACTATCTACAAGGCTTGAATTGTCGCAAAATGTTTTCACAAGTTCAAGGTGTTGACTACGATGAGATTTTCTCACTCGTATCGATTCTTAAAAGTCTGTCTGAATCATGTTAGCAGTTGCAGCATTTTATGAAATCTGGCAAATGGATGTCAAAACTGTATTCCTTCATGGATTTCTTAAAATAAGAGTTGTATATGATGCAACCAGAAGGTTTTGTCGATCCTAAAGGTGCTAACAAAGTGAGCAAGCTCCAGCGATCCATCTATGGACTGGTGCAAGCATCTCAGAGTTGGAATATATGCTTTGATAAAGTGATCAAAGCATATGGTATTATACAGACTTGCGGTGAAGCATGTATTTACAAGAAAGTGAGTGGGAGCACTACAGTATTTCTGATAAGTATATGTGAATGACATATTGTTGATCGGAAATAATGTAGAATTTTCTGGAAAGCATAAAGGAGTGTTTGAAAAGAGTTTTTCAAAGAAAGACCTCGATGAAGCTGCTTACGCATTGAGCATCAAGATCTATAGAGATAGATCAAGACGCTGGATAAGTTTTTTTCCAAGGAGTACATACCTTGACAAGATTTTGAAGTAGTTCAAAATGGAACAGTCAAAGAAGGAGTTCTTGCCTGTGTTGCAAGGTGTGAAGTTGAGTAAAGACTCGAAACACGACCACAATAGAAAATAGAAAGAGAATGAAAAGTCATTCCCTATGCCTCAGTCGTAGGTTCTATAAAGTATGCTATGTTGTTTACCAGTCCTATTGTATACCTTAGCATCATTCTGGCAAGGGAGTACAATAGTGATCTAGGAGTAGATCACTTGACAGCGGTCAAAATTATCCTTAGGGGACTAAGGAAATATTTCTCGGTTATGGAGGTGATAAAAGAGTTCATCGTAAAGAGTTACGTCGATGTAAGCTTTTTACATCGATCTAGATGACTCTAAGTCTCGATCTGGATACATATTGAAAGTGGGAGCAATTAGCTAGAGTAGCTACGTGCAGAGCATTGTAGACATAAAAATTTGCGAAATACATACGGATCTGAATGTTGCAGACCCATAGGCTAAACTTCTCTCACAAGCAAAACATGATCACTCTTTGGGTGTTAATAACATAGCGATGTGAACTAGATTATTGACTCTAGTAAACCCTTTGTGTCGTGGAATTATCACGGCAGATGTCCTTAGTGTCAGGACTTAGTCGCGAGGCCAACGCATCTATGTGGTAGCTTGAAAGGGGTTGAGCGGGACGAGAGACGCGATGTTTTACCCAGGTTCGGCCCCTCACGGTGGAGGTAAAAGCCTACATCCTGCTTCATTGATATTGATGATGATGATCACGATTACAAGAGTTCTCATCTCGAGAGCTATTGTCTAAACCTAACTTGTCCAACTTGTGGAACTTGTGAATCTTGTCCCTCTTGGGGTGCCCTGCCCCTCCTTATATATGTTGAAGGGGCAGTTTACATGACTAGTCCTATTAGGATTAGGATTACTCTATTACAAGTGGAGTCCTAGTCTTGCTTCCTTTGTAGGGGAATATTCCTTATGCTTTCCTCTTAATCCGGCCCACCATAATACAAGACGGCCTTCCATGAACCGTCTGCTTGGGCCACCGGGTCTTGTTACTCCTCTGCTCCGCCGGCCGGGTCACCAATGAGTCACCTGGCTCGGCCGGGTCATCAGTGAGTGGAGAGATCCGGGCGGGTCACTTAGTGAGTCGCCAAGTTAGGGCGGGTCACCAGTGAATCGCCAAGTCCGGCCGAGTCATACTTCTGGCCGGGTCATACCACAGGGTATATCCCCGACACTAGCCCCTAGTTTAATTGGGATTTATCCATGTTAAACTGATGCTGCAAAATAAACACAAGAACAAATTTGACAGGTTGTGATCCGGGTTAAAAATTCTTGTAAGTCGGCACCTGGTCATCTTTAAGTCCTTGTCATTTCCTTCTTGATACATGCCCATGAACTCATAGCAAATCTCCTTTAGTAGATATGTTCAAACTTTGTGAATGCAAAAAATCCCCGACACTTTGGTTATTAGTCACATGGAGATGTGAACTAATCACATAAAGATGTGAACTAGATTATTGACTCTAGTGCAAGTGGGAGACTGAAGGAAATATGCCCTAGAGGTAATAATAAAGTTATTATTTATTTCATTATATCAATATAAATGTTTATTATTCATGCTAGAATTGTATTAACCGGAAACTTAGTACATGTGTGAATACATAGACAAACAGAGTGTCACTACTATGCCTCTACTTGACTAGCTCGTGGAATCAAAGATGGTTAACTTTCCTAGCCATAGACATGAGTTGTCATTTGATTAATGGGATCACATCATTAGAGACTGATGTGATTGACTTGACCCATTCCATTAGCTTAGCACGATGATCGTTTAGTTTGTTGCTACTGCTTTCTTCATGACTTATACATGTTCCTCTGACTATGAGATTATGCAACTCCCGAATACCGGAGGAACACTTTGTGTGCTACCAAACGTCACAATGTAACTGGGTGATTATAAAGGTGCTCTACAGGTGTCTCCGATGGTACTTGTTGAGTTGGCATAGACCGAGATTAGGATTTGTCACTCCGATTGTCGGAGAGGTATCTCTGGGGCTTCTCGGTAATGTACATCACAACAAGCCTTGCAAGCACTGTAGCTAATGAGTTAGTTACGTGATGTAGCATTACGGAACGAGTAAAGAGACTTGCCAGTAACGAGATTGAACTAGGTATTGAGATACCGACGATCGAATCTCGGGCAAGTAACATACCGATGACAAAGGGAACAACATATATCGTTATGCAGTTTGATGCTAACCCACAAGTACAGGGGATTGCAACAGTTTTTGATAAGTAAGAGTGTCGAACCCAACGAGGAGCTAAAGGCAGAACAAATATTCCCTCAAGTTCTATCGACCATCGATACAACTCTACGCACGCTTGACGTTCTCTTTACCTAGAACAAGTATGAAACTAGAAGTACTTTGTAGGTGTTTTTGGATAGGTTTGCAAGATAATAAAGATTACGTAAATAAAAACTAGGGGCTATTTAGATAAAGAAACAATAAAGTAAATATAGCGAGTGTGGAAAGGCGGTGGTAGGAGTTGCGAAATTGTCCCTAAGCAATTGACTACTTTACTAGACCGAAGCAAGTATTATGTGGGAGAGGCCACTTCTAGTATGTCATCCCTGACTTGGAATTCTATGCACTTATGATTGGAACTATTAGCAAGCATCCGCAACTACTAAGGTTCATTAAGGTAAAACCCAACCATAGCATTAAGATATATTGGTCCCCCTTCAATCCCGTATGCATCAATTTCTATGCTAGGTTGAAGCTTCTGTCACTCTTGCCGTCCAATACATAGTCCTATCAACATACAACTAACCCTAGGGTGTGATCCACGCGCACAATCATATGATGGGCACCAAAGGACAGCAACATAACCACAAGCAAATTAAATCAATCATAGCAATTCATCAACCACCGATAGAACAACGAAAATCTACTCAGACATCATAGGATGGCAACACATCATTGGATAATAATATGAAGCATAAAGCACCATGTTCAAGTAGAGGGTAGAACGGGTTGCGGGAGAGTGGACCGCTGTAGATAGAGGGGGGAAGGTGATGGAGATGTTGGTGAAGATGGCGGAGGTGTTGGTGTAGATCGTGGTGATGATGATGGCCCCCCGGTGGCACTCCGGTGCCACCGGAAGCGAGGGGGAGAGAGAGCCCCTCCTTCTTCTTCTTCCTTGACCTCCTCCCTAGATGGGAGAAGGGTTTCCCCTCTGGTCCATGGCCTCCATGGCACGGAGGGGCGAGAGCCCCTCCGAGATTGGATCTGTCTCTCTGTCTCTCTCTGTTTCTGCGTTCCCAGATTCTTCCCTTTCGCCGTTTCTTATACTCCCGGAGATCCGTAACTCCGATTGGGCTGAAATTTTAACACGATCTCTATCCGGATATTAGCTTTCTTGCGGCGAAAGAAGGGCATCAACCGCCGTACGGGTGGCCCACGAGGGTCAGGGGCGCGCCCAGGGGGGCAGGCACGCCCCCTGCCTCGTGGCCACCTCGGGCACCGTCTCGCGTGGATTTTTCTTCCCAAAAATCATATATATTCCAAAAAAATCTCCGTCAGTTTTTATCCCAATATGGATATTCTGTGAAACAAAAAACATGCAACAAACTGGAATTGGCATTGGGCACTGGATCAATATGTTAGTCCCAAAAATAGTATAAAAAGTTTCCAAAAGTATATGAAAGTTGTAGAATATTGGCATGGAACAATCAAAGATTATAGATACGATAGAGACGTATCATCATACCCAAGCTCAATTCCCGCTCGTCCTCGAGTAGGTAAATGATAAAAAAAAGATAATTTTTGATGTGGAATGCTACCTAGCATAATCTTGATCATGTAATCTAATCATGGCATGAATATTAAGATACGAGTGATTCAAAGCAATAGTCTATCATTTGACATAAAAACAATAATACTTCAAGCCTACTAATAAAGCAATTATGCCTTTTCAAAATAACATGGCCAAAGAAAGTTATCCCTACAAAATCATATAGTCTGGCTATGCTCCATCTTCACCACACAAAATATTCACATCATGCACAACCCCGATGACAAGCCAAGCAATTGTTTCATACTTTTGACGTTCTCAAACCGTTTCAACTTTCACGCAATACCTGAGCGTGAGCCATGGACATAGCACTATAGGTGGAATAGAACATGATGGTGGAGAAGACAAAAAAGAGAAGATAGTCTCACATCAACTAGGCGTATCAACGGGCTATGGAGATTCCCATCAATAGATATCAATGTGAGTGAGTAGGGATTGCCATGCAACGGATGCACTAGAGCTATAAGTGTATGAAAGCTCAGACTGAAAACTAAGTGGGTGTGCATCCAACTTGCTTTCTCATGAAGAACTCAGGCATTTGAGGAAGCCCATCATCAGAATATACAAGCCAAGTTCTATAATGAAAATTCCCACTAGTATATGAAAGTGATAACTCAAGAGACTCTCTATATGAAGAACATGATGCTACTTTGAAGCACAAGTGTGGAAAAAGGATAGTAGCACTGCCCCTTCTCTCTTTTTCTCTCATTTTTTATTTTATTTTTTTATTTTTTTGGTGGGCTTCTTTGGCCTCTTTTTTTATTTGGGCTTCTTTGGCCTCTTTTATTTTTTTGTAAAGTCCGGAGTCTCATCCCGACTTGGGGGAATCATAGTCTCCATCATCCTTTCCTCACTGGGGCAATGCTCTAATAATGATGATCATCACACATTTATTTACTTACAACTCAATATTACAACTCAATGTCTAGAACAAAGTATGACTCTATATGGATGCCTCCGGCGGTGTACCGGGATGTGCAATGATCTAGCGTAGCAATGACATCAAAAAACAGACAAGCCATGAAAACATCATGCTAGCTATCTTACGATCATGCAAAGCAATATGACAATGAATGCTCAAGTCATGTATATGATGATGATGGAAGTTGCATGGCAATATATCTCGGAATGGCTATGGAAATGCCATGATAGGTAGGTATGGTGGCTGTTTTGAGGAAGATATATGGTGGGTTTAAGGTACCAGCGAAAGTTGCATGATACTAGAGAGGCTAGCAATGGTGGAAGGGTGAGAGTGCGGATAATCCATGGACTCAACATTAGTCATAAAGAACTCACATACTTATTGCAAAAATCTATTAGCCATCGAAACAAAGTACTACACGCATGCTCCTAGGGGGATAGATTGGTAGAAAAAGACAATCGCTCGTCCCCAACCGCCACTCATAAGGAAGACAATCAATAAATAAATCATGCTCCGACTTCATTACACAACGGTTCACCATACGTGCATGCTACGGGAATCACAAACCTCAACACAAGTATTTCTACAATCCACAACTACCCACTAGTTTAACTCTAATATCACCATCTTTATGTCGCAAAACTATTGCAAGGAATCAAACATATCATATTCAGTGATCTACAAGTTTTATGTAGGATTTTATGACTAACCATGTGAATGAGCAGTTCCCGTCATCTCTCTAAATAGATATAAGTGAAGCAAGAGAGTTTAATTATTTCTACAAAAGATATGCCCATGCTCTAACAAATCTAAGTGAAGAAAAAGAGCATTCTACAAATGACGGTTTTCTATGTAAAGAGAAACAGGCAATCCAAACTTCAAATGATATAAGCGAAGCGCATGAAGCATTCTATAAAGCCATACTCAAAAGATATAAGTAAAGTGCAATGAGAATTCTATAAATCAACCAAGGACTATCTCATACCAGCATGGTGCATAAAATAAAGATGAAAACTAAATGCAAAACACGCTCCAAGTTTGCACATATCACATGAACGAAACGAATCCGAAAACATACCGATACTTGTTGAAGAAAGAGGGGATGCATTCCGGGGCATCCCCAAGATTAGACGCTTGAGTATCCTTGAATATTTACTTGGGGTGCCTCGGGCAACCCCAAGATTGAGCTCTTTCCTCTCTTCCTTCTTCTCACATCAAGACCTTCTTGATCATCGAACACTTCATCCACACAAAACTTCAACAGAAAACTCGGTAAGATCCGTTAGTATAATGAAGCAAATCACTACTCTAAGTACTGTTGCAAACCAATTCATATTTTGTTTTTTCATGTGTCTACTGTAATATAACTTTTTCATGGCTTAATCCACTGATATGAATCGATAGTTTCATCAAAACAAGCAAACTATGCATAAAAAACAGAATATGTCTAAAACAGAACAGTCTGTAATAATCTGAACATTCACCATACTTCTGATACTTGAAAAATTCTACTAAAATTAGGAAAAATAAAAAATTTGTATAGGAATACAGTGCAAAAATAATCAGAACCATTTGACGTTCCAGCAAAAAAGGTAAAATCGCGCACTACAGCCAAAGTTTCTGTCCTGCACCGTACAAACCATCAAGCAAATGTAAACATCCTAAAGGCAAACCTTGGCACATTATTTTTATAATACAATGGAATTGTACAAGGGAATTATTATTTTTATTCAAAATTTTATGTAATCAAGATTCACAAAGTTTCCGTGATCATGAACAAAGTTCAAGGCTAGCTCCCACTTCAACAATGCTTGTCTTTCTCACTTTCGCTTTCCTTTTTGAAAAAGTTTTGGGTTCCCCTCTTTATTTTTGTTGTTTTTAAACTATATAAAAGCACTCAACAGAAATAAATGACTCTCTAAAACTTCCGGGTTGTCTCCCTGGAAGCGCTTTCTTTAAAGCCATTAAGCTAGGCATATAGTGCTCAAGTAATGGATCCACCCGGATCCCAAGGTATATCAAAGCCAATTTTAATTAACAATGATTTGTAATTTAGTGGTGAGACAAGGTAACATATATCCTGTACTGACGAAGTCTAACTCTCTTCCTATGCATCGGCATGTCATAAAAGAACAATTCATGCACACAAAGTAAAGGCCAATGCATAGTATAAACATTTTCTTGCAATTTTATCATATTGGAAACATAGAGAGGTGGAGATATAGTTCTTCTCTCATAATAATTGCAAGTAGGAGCAGCAAGCACATGCATATTATATTCATCAAAATCATCATGTGCAGCGGTAAAAGGCACCCATCAATATAATCCTTAATAAGTGCAAACTTCTCCGATATAGTGTAGTCGGGAGAATTCAAAAAGATAATAGGACTATCATGCGTGGGTGCAATAGCAACAATTTCATGTTTAACATAAGGAACTATAGCAAGTTCATCTCCATACGCATAATTCATATTGGCATCTTGGTCACTAGCATCATCAAAAAGGGATATTTCAAGAGAATCAACGGGATCATAACAATCATCATAGCAATCATCCTTTGGTAAGCACGAAGGGAAATTAAACAATGTATGAGTTGAAGAGTTACTCTCATTAGAAGGTGGGCACGGGTAGCTAATCCGCTCTTCCTCCTTTTGTTCTTCGCTCTCCTCATCATCTTTTTCATCCAATGAGCTCAAAGTTTCATCAATTTCTTCTTCCATAGACTCCTGCAAAATATTAGTCTCTTCTTGGACAGCGGAGTAGTCCTCAATATATGGTTCAACATAGGCATTAGAAGCATAATTATCATACCAATATTTAAGTATGGCATTTTTTTTAGTTTTTTAAAGAGTAGCATCATACTTTTCAATCAAAGAAGCAATTTCGTAAGAACCCTTAAAAGCAACAAATTCTTCAATTTGTTGAACATCATAGTAATTATAAACACCCTTAGCGTACGAAGATACGATTCCATTATCACTAAAATCACATTGATAGGGAAAGTGTTTCTTAGGGTTTTCAGAACAACAAGTAAAATCATATATTTCACATAAATTCCAAGCATAGCATTGCAAATGATGAATTTAACCCAGTAAAATTTTCCCTTTTTCAGATATTTGGTGTCGCACATAACAAGCATGCTCATCTAAAGATTTGCCCTCAACTAAACTAGTTGGGGTTTCAGCACGAGCACATAGGGATCAAAGATGATCCAAGTAATAAGCTTCAGCAGTGTGATAGATTTTGAGTGGTTCTTCAATCATTGGTTTAGTAGGCACAACTAATTTTTTTGGTATTTTGCGTTTCCTACCCATAACTAAAGATAGAAAACAACTAAGAACAGCAAATAAAAATTACTTAGTGATAAAGCAAACAAGCACACACGAGAATATTCACCCCACGCTATTGCTCCCCGGCAATGGCGCCAGAAAAAGGTCTTGATAACCCACAAGTAGAGGGGATCGCAACAGTTTTCGATAAGTAAGAGTGTCGAACCCAACGAGGAGCTAAAGGCAGAACAAATATTCCCTCAAGTTCTATCAACCATCGATACAACTCTACGCACGCTTGACGTTCTCTTTACCTGGAACAAGTATGAAACTAGAAGTACTTTGTAGGTGTTTTTGGATAGGTTTGCAAGATAATAAAGATTACGTAAATAAAAACTAGGGGCTGTTTAGATAAAGAAACAATAAAGTAAATATAGCGAGTGTGGAAAGGCGGTGGTAGGAGTTGCGAAATTGTCCCTAAGCAATTGACTACTTTACTAGACCGATAGCAAGTATTATGTGGGAGAGGCCACTTCTAGTATGTCATCCCTGACTTGGAATTCTATGCACTTATGATTGGAACTATTAGCAAGCATCCGCAACTACTAAGGTTCATTAAGGTAAAACCCAACCATAGCATTAAGATATATTGGTCCCCCTTCAATCCCGTATGCATCAATTTTGATGCTAGGTTGAAGCTTCTGTCACTCTTGCCCTCCAATACATAGTCCTATCAACATACAACTAACCCTAGGGTGTGATCCACGCGCGCAATCATATGATGGGCACCAAAGGATAGCAACATAACCACAAGCAAATTAAATCAATCATAGCAATTCATCAACCACCGATAGGACAACGAAAATCTACTCAGACATCATAGGATGGCAACACATCATTGGATAATAATATGAAGCATAAAGCACCATGTTCAAGTAGAGGGTACAACGGGTTGCGGGAGAGTGGACCGCTGTAGATAGAGGGGGGAAGGTGATGGAGATGTTGGTGAATATGGCGGAGGTGTTGGTGTAGATCACGGTGATGATGATGGCCCCCGGTGGCACTCCGGTGCCACCGGAAGCGAGGGGGAGAGAGCCCCCCTCCTTCTTCTTCTTCCTTGACCTCCTCCCTAGATGGGAGAAGGGTTTCCCCTCTGGTCCATGGCCTCCATGGCACGGGAGGGGCGAGAGCCCCTCCGAGATTGGATCTGTCTCTCTGTCTCTCTCTGTTTCTACGTTCCCAGATTCTTCCCTTTCACCGTTTCTTATATTATCGGAGATCCGTAACTCCGATTGGGCTGAAATTTTAACACGATCTCTATCCGGATATTAGCTTTCTTGCGGCGAAAGAAGGGCATCAACCGCCTTACTGGTGGCCCACGAGGGTCAGGGGCGCGCCCCCTGCCTCGTGGCCACCTCGGGCACCGTCTCGCGTGGATTTTTCTTCCCCAAAATCATATATATTCCAAAAAAAATCTCCGTCAGTTTTTATCCCGTTTGGACTCCGTTTGATATGGATATTCTGCAAAACAAAAAACATGCAACAAACAGGAACTGGCACTAGGCACTGGATCAATATGTTAGTCCCAAAAATAGTATAAAAAGTTGCCAAAAGTATATGAAAGTTGTAGAATATTGGCATGGAACAATCAAAAATTATAGATATGATGGAGATGTATCTTTTGACCGGTAAAGATCTTCTTAGAATATGTAGGAACCAATATGAGCATCCAAGTTCCGCTATTGGTTATTGACCGGAGATGAGTCTCGGTCATGTCTACATAGTTCTTGAACCCGTACGGTCTGCACGCTTAACGTTCGGTGACGATCGGTATTATGAGTTCATGTGTTTTGATGTACCAAAGGTAGTTCGGAGTCCTGGATTTGATCACGGACATGACGAGGAGTCTCTAAATGGTCGAGACATCAAGATTGATATATTCGAAGCCTATATTTGGACATCAGAATGGTTCCGAGTGGTTCGGACATTTTTCCGGAGTACCGGGAGGTTACCGGAACCCCCCAGGGAGTATATGGGCCTTATTGGTCCTTAGTGGAATAGAGGAGAGGGAAGGGAAAAGAGGGAGGCGCGCCCCCCAAGCCCAATCCGAATTGGGAAGGGGGCTGGCCCCCCTTTCCTTCCTCCCTCTCTCCTCCTTCCTTCCTCTCCAACTCCTACTTGGAAGGGCTCCTACTTCTACTAGGAAAGGGGGGAATCCTACTCCCGGAGGGAGTAGGACTCCCCCAGGGCGCGCCATAGAGAGGGCCGGCCCTCCCCATCTTCCACTCCTTTATATATGAGGGAGGGGGCACCCCATGGACACACAAGTTGATCAGTTGATCTTTTAGCCGTGTGGCGGTGCCCCCCATCACCATAATCCACCTCGGTTATATTGTAGCGGTGCTTAGGCGAAGCCCTGTTCCGATAGCAGCATCATCACCATCATCACACCGTCGTGCTGACAAAATTCTCTCTTGAAGCTCTACTAGATCGTGAGTTCGCGGGACGCCACCGAGCTGAACACGTGCAGATCGCGGAGGTGCCATATGTTCGGTGCAAGGATCGGTCGATCGTGAAGACGTACGACTACATCAACCGCATTGTCATAACGCTTCCGCTCACGGTCTACAAGGGTATGTAGACGATACTCTTCCATCTTGTTGCTATGCAGCACCATGATCTTGTGTGTGCATAGGAATTTTTTTGAAATTACTGCGTTCCCCAACAGGATCAAAGTTGTAGCTGGGGTCGTACTGAGATGCAGTGGCGATTGCCCGATGAGCTGTAGCTTGGAGGCGAGCTGCCTCCATCCTCCTCTCGTACTTGTTGGCCTCCTCCCTGGTTATAACATATCTCCCTTTTTCCTGAAAGTCAAAGAAAGTAGGAGCAGGGAGAGTGACGTGATAGGTGTGTCGTCTATCAAAGATTAGTCGGTATTGGAGGGCTGATCGTTCCTCTCAACAAACTGATGACGAACCATGGCATTATAATCCAGATAAGTAGGGGGTAACTCCATATCATATCCACGTATGGGTATCTCAAGAAAATCAGCTAAACGGGTTGCATAAATTCCACCAAAGAAATCTCCATCAATACTATTATTATGCAACCTACGTGCAACAATGGCCCCCAAGTTATATTGTCTATCTCCTAATACAGCACTCTTGTGAACACTAAGATCAGGAACACACATGTGACATGCCTCATCCTCACCGTTAATGCATCTACCTATGAAGAGAGTAAAATAATGTATGGCAGAAAAATGAATGCTCCCTATGGTAGCTTGCGTGATTTCCCTAGATTCCCCCACAGTGATACTAGCAAGAAAATCTTTATATTCAAATTTGCGAGGTTCACTAACATTGCCCCACTATGGGAGTTTACAAGCAATATTAAAATCTTCTAAGTCCATGGTGTAAGATTTATCATAAAGATCAAATAGGACAGTTTGAGAATTGCATGATGATATAAATTTAAACCTTCTCACAAATGAATCACTTAGGTAGTAGTCCTGAGAGCACTTATCTGCCACGAAGCTCTCAAGATCGGCATCACGCACATATGCTTCAAATTCCTCCTTAATTCCTGCCCGAACCATGAAGTCCTCTGACAGTGATTCACAAGGCCGCACTTGAGCATCTCTTGGTAGTTCATTGTCCGGCTCACGTATCGCGGGCCTGGGGCCTTGCTTCCTTAAGGAACCACCTTGGTACATTTTCCTAAACATATTTCTTCCTCTGAAAAATTTCTGAAATTTTTAGTGACATAAAATAAAAGTGAACCAAACTCAACAAAATTGGTACCAACTACTCCTACAAGGGCCTAGAGGCTATATCATGCATTAGAACTACTTTTGACCACATAAATTTGACATGCAAGCTCAAGAACAGGGTCACCTAAGCAGCAAAAATTTGCAATAAATAAAGCACTAGAGTAAAAACTAATTGGATCATTGGAGGAGTCACATACCAAAGAACAATCCCCCAAAGCAGTTTTGTGAATGGAGCTTTGAGCAAGGAGATCAAAAATGGCAGCAAGATGAGCTAGAACTCGGGTTTGAGCTGGCTATTGATTTTTTCTGGAGCAAGACGAAGTGTGTGGGTGCGAGGATAAGTGGAGGGGACCCACGTAGGGTCCACGAGGCAGGGGGCGCGCCCGCCCTCCACCCTCGTGGGCACATGGCTGCTCCCTCTGTTGTGTTCTCAGTGCCTAAAATTCTCAAATATTCTAGAAAAAAATCATATTTCATTTTCAGGGCATTTGGAGACCTTTTATTTTCGGGGTATTTTTTAATTCAAGGATAATTCAGAAAAATAGACAGAAAATACTATTTTTACTTTATTTAATATAAATATCAGAAAGTAAAAAGAGAGTACAGAGAGATGTGTTTTCTAACTTCATCCATCTCATGCTCATCAAAAGGAATCCACTAACAAGGTTGATCAAGTCTTGTTAACAAAGTCATTTCGAATAACATGAAACCAGAGAATTTTCGAATAACACTAGGTTACCTCAACGGGGATATGCACATCCCTAACAATTAATATCATATTTCTTCTTGACAGTAGGAAGAGGAAATTCAAAACCTCCAATAATAATCGTTGAAATTTTTCCAATAGAATTAATACTGTGGACTTGAGGTTGTTTCCTCGCAAAGTGTACCGTATGCTCATTACCATTAACATGAAAAGTGACATTGCATTTGTTGCAATCAATAACAGCCCTTGCAGTATTCAAAAAGGGTCTACCAAGGATAATCGACATACTATCGTCCTCGGGAATATCAAGAATAACAAAGTCCATTAAAATAGTAACGTTTGCAACCACAACAAGCACATCCTCACAAATACCGACAGTTATAGCAGTTGATTTATCATCCATTTGCAAAGATATTTTAGTATGTGTCAACTTATTCAAATCAAGTCTACGATATAAAGAGAGAGGCATAACACTAACACCAGCTCCAAGATCACATAAAGAAGTTTTAGCATAGTTTCTTTTAATAGAGCATGGTATAGTTGGTACTCCGGGATCTCCAAGTTTCTTTGGTATTCCACCCTTAAAAGTGTAATTAGCAAGCATGGTGGAAATTTCAGCTTCCGGTATCTTTCTTTTATTAGCAACAATATCCTTCATGTATTTAGCATAGGGATTCATTTTAAGCATATAAGTCAAACGCATACGCAAAAATATAGGTCTAATCATTTCAGCAAAGCGCTCAAAATCCTCATCATCCTTTTCCCTGGATGGTTTAGGAGGAAAAGGCATGGGTTTCTGAACCCATGGTTCTCTTTCTTTACCGTGCTTCCTAGCAACAACGTTTCTCTTATCATAACGTTGATTCTTTGATTGTGGGTTATCAAGATCAACAGCAGGTTCGATCTCTACATCATTGTCATTACTAGGTTGAGCATCAACATGAACATCATCATTAATATTATCACTAGGTTCATGTTCATTACCAGATTGTGTTTCAGCATCAGAAATAGAAATATCATTGGGATTCTCAGGTATGTCAACAACAGGTTCACTAGAAGCATGCAAAGTCCTATCATTTTTCTTCCTTTTAGAAGAACTAGGTGCATCAATATTAGTTCTCTGAGAATCTTGCAAAATTCTCTTAGGGTGGCCCTCAGGATACAAAGGTTCCTGAGTCATTTTACCCCCTCTAGTCATAACTCTAACAACATTATGATTCTTCTTATTATTTAATTCGTTGAGCAAATCATTCTGAGCCTTAAGTACTTGTTCTACTTGAGTGGTAATCATAGAAGCATGTTTACTAATAAGTTTAAGTTCACCTTTAACTCTAGACATATAATCACTCAAGTGTTCAAGCATATCAGCATTGCGGTTCAATTGTCTACCAACATAAGCATTGAAGTTTTCTTGTTTAACAATAAAATTATCAAACTCATCCAAGCATTGGCTAGCAGACTTATAGCGAGAATATCACCTTCATGAAATCTATAGAGAGAATTTAACTTTACTACCTGTGTTGGGTTATCAAGACCATGTATTTCTTCAATAGGTGGTAAATTCTTAACATCCTCAACTTTAATACCTTTTTCTTTCATAGATTTCTTTGCCTCTTGCATATCTTCGGGACTAAGAAATAGAATACCCCTTTTCGTCGGGGTTGGCTTAGGAGTTGGTTCAGGAAGTGTCCAATTATTTTCATTGGTCAACATATTATTCAATAGCAATTCAGCTTGATCAACAGTTCTTTCCCTGAAAACACAACCAGCACAACTATCCAGGTAGTCTCTGGAAGCATCGGTTCATCCATTATAAAAGATATCAAGTATTTCATTTTTCTTGAGAGGATGACCAGGCAAAGCATTAAGTAATTGGAGAAGCCTCCCCCAAGCATGTGGAAGACTCTCTTCTTCAATTGCACAAAGTTATATATTTCCCTTAATGCAGCTTGTTTCTTATGAGCGGGGAAATATTTAGCAGAGAAATAATAAAGCATATACTGGGGACTACGCACACAACCGGGATCAAGAGAATTAAACCATATTTTAGCATCACCCTTTAATGAGAACGAAAATAACTTAAGGATAAGGTAATAGCGAGTTTTCTCATCATGAGTAAACAGGGTGGCTATATCATTTAATTTAGTAAGATGTGCCACAACAGTTTCAGATTCATAGCCATAGAAAGGATCAAATTCAACCAACGTAATTAACTCAGGATCGACAGAGAAATGATAATCCTTATTAGTAATAAAGATAGGTGAAGTAGCAAAAGCAGCATCGTATTTCATTCTAGCATTCAAAGACTTTTCTTTAAGCTTAGCTAATAATTTCTTAAGATCAGATCTATCATTGCAAGATAAGAAGTCTCTAGCAGTTTCTTCATCCATAACATAACCCTCAGGCACAATAGGCAATTCATATCTAGGGGGAGAATCTTCATCATCACTATCATCAATATTATCAGTTTCATTAATTTCATTCTCTCTAACCCTACCAAGTTGTCCATCAAGAAATTCACCTAGTGGCACATTGTATCAAGCATAGAAGTAGTTTCATCATAAATATCACGCATAGTAGAAGTGGCATCATCAATAACATGCAACCTATTGGAATCAATAGCAGCAGTAGGTGTCGCAAGTTTACTCAAAACAAAAGGTGAATCAAGTATAGAGCTAGATGGCATTTCCTTACCTCACCTCGTAGTTGAGGGAAAAATCTTGGTTCTTTGATCTTTAAAGTTCTTCATAGTGATAAGCAGATATAAATCCCAAGTGACTCAAAGAATAGAGCTATGATCCCCGGCAACGGCGCCAGAAAATAGTCTTGATAAGCCACAAGTATAGGGGATCGCAACAGTTTTCGAGGGTAGAGTATTCAACCCAAATTTATTGATTCAACACAAGGGGAGCCAAAGAATATTCTCAAGTATTAGCAGCTGAGTTGTCAACTCAACCACAACTGGAAACTTAATATTGGCAGCAAAGTGTTTAGTAGCAAAGTAATATGATAGTAGTGGTAACGGTAGCAAAAGTAATATTTTTGGTTTTATAGTGATTGTAACAGTAGCATCGGGAAAAGTAAATAAGCGAAGAACAATATATGAAAAGCTTGTAGGCAATGGATCAATGATGGATAATTATGTTGGATGCCATCAATCATGCAACAGTTATAACCTAGGGTGACAAAGAACTAGCTCCAGTTCATCAATGTAATGTAGGCATGTATTCCGAATATAGTCATACATGCTTATGGAAAAGAACTTGCATGACATCTTTTGTCCTACCCTCCCGTGGCAGTGGGGTCCTATTGGAAACTAAGGGATATTAAGGCCTCCTTTTAATATAGTGCCGGACCAAAGCATTAACACATAGTGAATACATGAACTCCTCAAACTACGATCATCACCTGTAAGTATCCCGATTATTGTCACTTTGGAGTTAACGGATCATAACACATAATAGGTGACTATAGACTTGCAATATAGGATCAAGAACTCACATATATTCATGAAAACATAATAGGTTCAGATCTTAAATCATGGCACTCGGGCCCTAGTGACAAGCATTAAGCATAGCAAAGTCATAGCAACATCAATCTCAGAACATAATGGATACTAGGGATCAAACGCTAACAAAACTAGCTCGATTACATGATAAATCTCATCCAACCCATCACCGTCCAGCAACCCTACAATGGAATTACTCACGTACGGCGGTGAGCATCATGAAAATGGTGATGGAGGAAGGTTGATGATGACGATGGCGACGGATTCCCCTCTCCGGAGCCCCGAACGGACTCCAGATCAGCCCTCCCGAGAGAGATTAGGGCTTGGTAGCAGCTCCGTATCGTAAAACGCGATGAATCCTTCTCTCCTATTTTTTTCTCCCCGAAAGTAAATATATGGAGTCAAGATGGGCATCGGTGGAGCATCAGGAGGCCCATGAGGCAGGGGGACACGCCCAGGGGGGTAGGCGCACCCCCACCCTCGTGGACAGGGTGTGGGCCCCTAACATGGATTCTTCTTCCAGTATTTTTTATATATTCCAAAAATAATCTCCGTTGATTTTCAGGTCATTCCGAGAACTTTTATTTCTGCACAAAAACAACACCATGGCAATTCTACTGAAAACAGTGTCAATCCGGGTTAGTTCTATTCAAATCATGCAAGTTAGAGTCCAAAACAAGGGCAAAAGTGTTTGGAAAAGTAGATACAATGGAGACATATCAACTCCCCCAAGCTTAAACCTTCACTTGTCCTCAAGCAATTCAGTTGATAAACTGAAAGTGATAAAGAAAAACTTTTACAAACTCTGTTTGCTCTTGTTGTTGTAAATATGTAAAGCCAGCATTCAAGTTTTCAGCAAAGATTATGAACTAACCATATTCACAATAACATTTAGGTCTCATGTTTACTCATATCAATGGCATAATCAACTAGCCAGCAATAATAATAAATCTCGGATGACAACACTTTCTCAAAACAATCATAATATGATATAACAAGATGGTATCTCGCTAGCCTTTTCCGAGACCGCAAAACATAAATGCAGAGCACCTTTAAAGATCAAGGACTGACTAGACATTGTAATTCATGGTAAAAGAGATCCAGTCAAGTCATACTCAATGTAAACTAACGATAATACATGCAAGTGATAGGATGCTCTCCAACTGGTGCTTTTTAATAAGAGGATGATGACTCAACATAGAAGTATATAGATGGGCCCTTCGCAGAGGGAAGCAGGGATTTGTAGAGGTGCCAGAGCTCGGTTTTGAAATAGAGATGAATAATATTTTGAGCGGTATACTTTCATTGTCAACATAACAACCGAGAGATCTCGATATCTTCCATGCTACACACATTATAGGCGGTTCCCAAGAAGAATGGTAAAGTTTAAAGTCCCCCACCACCAACAAGCATCAATCCATGGCTTGCCCGAAACAACGGGTGCCTCCAACTAACAACAATCCTGGGGGAGTTTTGTTTCCAATTATTTTGATTTGATTTGAGCATGGGACTAGGCATCCCAGTGACCAACCATTTTCTCGTGAGTGAGGAGCGGAGTCCACTCCTCTTGAGAATAACCTGCCTAGCATGGAGGATACAGACAGCCCCAGTTGATACATGAGCTATTCGAGCATACAAAACAGAATGCTTATTTGAAGGTTTAGAGTTAGGCACATACAAATTTACTTGGAACGACAGGTAGATACCGTATATAGGAAGGAATGGTGGACTCATATGGAATAACTTTGGGATTTATGGAATTGGATGCACAAGCAGTATTCCCACTTAGTACAAGTGAAGGCTAGAAAAAGACTAGGAAGCGACCAGCTAGAGAGCGACAACAGCCATGAACGTGCATTAAAATTAATCAACACCGAATGCAAGCATGAGTAGGATATAATTCACCATGAACATAAATATCGTGGAGGCTATGTTGATTTTGTTTCAACTACATGCGTGAACATGTGCCAAGTCAAGCCACTCGAATCGTTCAAAGGAGGATACCACCCTATCATAACACATCACAACCATTTTAATAGCATGTTGGCACGCAAGGTGAACCATTATAAACTCCTAAAAAATTAAGCATGGCATAAGCAACTATAATCTCTAATTGTCATTGCAAACATGTTTCATTCATAATATGCTGAATCAGGAACGATGAACTAATCATATTTACAAAAACAAGAGAGGTCGAGTTCATACCAGCTTTTCTCATCTCAATCAGTTCATCATATATCATCATTATTGCCTTTCACTTGCATAACCGAATAGTGTGGATAATAATAATAGTGCACGTGCATTAGACTAAGCTGGAATCCGCAAGCATTCAATTCAAGGGAGAAGACAAGGTAATATGGTCTCTTTGTTAGATCAACAATAATGCATATAAAAGCCACACAACAATTTCGTTAAGGTCTTCTCCTTTCGACCCCAAAGAACAAGAAAAGAAATAGAACTATTTAAGTTACGGCCGCCGTTCACCGGGGCTTCGGTCGCCGGCTTCCCTGTCATCAGTTCACCAACTTCCTTGACCTTCCGGCACTGGGCAGGCGTCAGCACGGGAAAGCTCCCAACACGCAAAAATAAGAACGAGAAATCTTTTTGGGTTTTCTTTTTTTAATTACTACTACTACAAGCATGGTAAGTAAACTAGCTAAAAGCTATAACTATTTTTTTGGTTTTTCTTAAGGGTTTTTCTAACACACAAGAAGAAAGCTTAAAAAGAAAATAAACTAGCATGGATGATACAATGAAAAAGTATGAGCACCGACAACTGGCATGAGTGTGTGAACATGAATGTAATGTCGGTGACAAACAGAGTGTCACTAGTATGCCTCTACTTGACTAGCTCGTTGAATCAAAGATGCTTAAGTTTCCTAGCCATAGACGTTAGTTTTCATTTGATTAACGAGATCACATCATCAGATAATGATGTGATTGACTTGACCCATTCCATTAGCTTAGCACGATGATCATTTAGATTGTTGCTACTGCTTTCTTCATGACTTATACATGTTCCTCTGACTATGAGATTATGCAACTCCCGAATACCGGAGGAACACTTTGTGTGCTACCAAACGTCACAATGTAACTGGGTGATTATAAAGGTGCTCTACAGGTGTCTCCGATGGTACTTGTTGAGTTGGCATAGATCGAGATTAGGATTTGTCACTCCGATTGTCGGAGAGGTATCTCTGGGCCCTCTCGGTAATGTACATCACAATAAGCCTTGCAAGCAGTGTAGCTAATGAGTTAGTTATGGGATGTAGCATTACGGAAAGAGTAAAGAGACTTGCCCATAACGAGATTGAACTAGGTATTGAGATACCGACGATCGAATCTCGGGCAAGTAACATACCGATGACAAAGGGAACAATGTATATCGTTATACGGTTTGACCGATAAAGATATTCATAGAATATGTAGGAACCAATATGAGCATCCAGGTTCCGCTATTGGTTATTGACCGGAGATGTGTCTCAGTCATGTCTACCTAGTTCTCGAACCCGTAGGTCCGCATGCTTAACGTTCGGTGACGATCGGTATTACGAGTTTATGTGTTTTGATGTACCAAAGGTAGTTCGGAGTCTCGGATTTGATCACGGACATGACGAGGAGTCTCGAAATGGTCGAGACGTAAAGATTGATATATTGGAAGCCTATATTTGGACATCGGAATGGTTCCGAGTGGTTCGGGCATTTTTCTGGAGTACCGGGAGGTTACCAGAACCCCCCGGGGAGTATATGGGCCTTATTGGGCCTTAGTGGAATAGATGAGAGGGAAGGGAAAAGAGGGAGGAGCGCTCCCAAGCCCAATCCGAATTGGGAATGGGGCCGGCCCCCCTTTCCTTCCTGCCTCTCTCCTCCTTCCTTCCTCTCCTACTCCTACTTGGAAGGGCTCCTACTTCTACTAGGAAAGGAGTAGGACTCCCCCAGGGCGCGCCATAGAGAGGGTCAGCCCTCCCCCTCCTCCACTACTTTATATACGGGGGAGGGGGCACCCCATGGATACACAAGTTGATCAGTTGATCTTTTAGCCGTGTGCGGTGCCCCCCTCCACCATAATCCACCTCGGTTATATCGTAGCGGTGCTTAGGCGAAGCCCTGTTCCGGTAGCAGCAGCATCACCTTCATCACACCGTTGGGCTGGCGAAACTCTCCCATGAAGCTCTACTGGATTGTGAGTTCGCGGGACGTCACCAAGCTGAACGTGTGCAGATCGCGGAGGTGTCGTACATTTGGTACTAGGATCGCTCGATCGTGAAGACGTACGACTACATCAACCACGTTGTTGTAACGCTTCCGCTTAGGGTCTACAAGGGTATGTAGATGATACTCTCCCCTCTCGTTGCTATGCATCACCATGATCTTGCGTGTGCGTAGGAATTTTTTTAAAATTACTGTGTTCCCCAACAGTGGCATCCGAGCGAGGTTTATGCGTAGATTTTATATGCACGAGTAGAACACAAATGAGTTGTGGTCGTGCGTATATACATATTGCTTGCCGTCACTAGTTGATTCTTGATTCAACGACATTGTTGGATGAAGCGGCCCAGACCGACATTACGCGTACGCTTACGCGAGACTGGTTCTACCAACGTGCTTCGCACACAGGTGGCTAGTGGGTGTCTGTTTCTCCAGCTTTAGTTGAATCAGATTCAATGAACAGGGTTCTTTCTGAAGAACAAAAAGCAATCACTATACCGCATTGTGGTTTTTGATGCGTAGGTAAGAACGGTTCTTGCTCAGCCCGTAGCAGCCACGTAAAACTTGCAACAACAAAGTAGAGGACGTCTAACTTGTTTTTGCAGGGCATGTTGTGATGTGATATGGTCAAGACGTGATGAGATATAAATTGTTGTATGAGATGATCATGTTTTGTTAAAGTTATCGGCAACTGGTAGAAGCCTTATGGTTGTCTCTTTATTGCATAAGATGCAAGTGCCATGTAATTGCTTTACTTTATCGTTATGCGATAGCAATAGTTGGCGAGACGACCATGTGACGACACATTGATAGAGATCAAGATGATGGAGATCATGGTGTCATGCCGGTGACGATAGAGGTCAAGATGATGGATTCTTCTTGCAGTATTTTTTATATATTCCAAAAATAATCTTCGTTGATTTTCAGGTCATTCCGAGAACTTTTATTTCTACACAAAAATAACACCACGGCAATTCTACTGAAAACAGCGTCAGTCCGGGTTAGTTCTAGTCAAATCATGAAAGTTAGAGTCCAAAATAAGGGAAAAAGTATTTGGAAAAGTAGATACGACGGAGACGTATCAGCGGTGCTCTTGTGCCGTTCCCCCTTGGGACCGTCATTCTTGGAGGTGTGCATTGGCTCGAGGGACTCGTGGATGGTTTCAGCGGTGGAGCGGTGTTTCATGTGATGCATCGATGATGTGGAGTCCCGGCGGCATGGCGCGACATTGTCTCGATGACAGATGTGTGATGATGGACGCGCGTAGGGAGGTGGCGTTGTCTGGCGCTGTGGTGGCATCGATGACAGGCCTAGTAAGCTCGATGCATCAGTACCTTCTGTGAAGATGGATCGGTGGAAGACGGCAGCGGTGGCCTCTGCAGCGTGCACATGCGGTGACTACTAAGGGTGCAATGGACTGGTATGTTCCCCAGACCCGACAATGCGGCTTGGTTGGCCAGTTTTAGATGTTGAGCTTCGGTGTGAGGTCTGGGTGGTATGCCGCTCAGACAGTCTGCACCCCTTCATCAAGTTGATATAGGAGTAGCGACAAATGTGGCCGAGGCGGTGACTTCGGATTTATTGATGTATTACTTGTAAGATCTTGATGAATAATTAATAAAGTTGATGCATGCATCGCCGTGATGCAAAGGCCGGTGGTTATCCTCCTTTTCGAAAAAGGTCCTTGTGACTAACCTTTGAGGAACAGATTCACAAGATCGTGTAGGAATCATCTTTCATTCTCGAGATTCTGGGAAGGGAATCATCTTTCATCCCTAAGCTTATGTCTAAGGGCCATAGGCCGTTCTTTAATAAGGTGTAAGGGGGAGTACAAGAGGCAAGACAGTCTAGGCGCTCTAGAGCCGAAATCACTAGTTGAGGAGTACTCGTTGCAAGGAGCACTTCAACTCCCCAGGTTGTGACAAGTGGCGCACATGCAGCGCCACCATTGGATTCCTCGCATCAAGTTTTTCCTTTTTTCGTAGATCCGTTTATTCAAAACGCTTTATCTCTCAAGCTGTGCGTCCAAATCTCAAACCGCTTTCATCATTGGATTCCTCGCGTCGAGATCTTCAAAACTTGATCCCATATTGATAGGTTTTGACAAACTTTTTTTCACGAAAAAAACTGGCCGAAAAAAACTGGATGAAAAAACCAAACCGAGAGCACTGGTTTTTCCATTTCCGAAAGAGGCACGCCCATGCCTCTCACGAAATCACAACCATGCCTCTCGCCGAAGCAAAACCGTGACTCTCGCGGAAGGAAAAAACATGGTTTTTTTTGTTTCCAAGGAGGCAAGGCCGTGACTCTCGCGAAAGCACACTCGTGCCACTCGTGGAAGCAAAACCGTGACTCTCGAGAAAGGAAAAAAAACAAAAAACACGTTTTTTCCGTTTCTGAGAGACACGGCCGTGACTCTCGCAAAAGCACAACCGTGCCCCTTGCTACCTCTTGAGCACTGCGTTGGTTTTCCCTTGAAGAGGAAAGGGTGATGCAGTAAAGTAGTGTAAGTATTTCCCTTAGTTTTTGAGAACCAAGGTATCAATCCAGTAGGAGATCACACTCAAGTCCCATGCACCTACACAGACAAATAAGAACCTCGCAACCAACGCGATAAAGGGGTTGTCAGTCCCTTCACGGTCACTTACGAGAGTGAGATCTGATAGATATGATAAGATGATATTTTTGGTATTTTTATGATAAAGAGAAATAAAGATGCAAAGTAAAATAAACGGCAATAGAAATAACTAAGTATTGGAAGATTAATATGATAGAAGATAGACCCGGGGCCATAGGTTTCACTAGTGGCTTCTCTCAAGAGCATAAGTATTACAGTGGGTAAACGGATTACTGTCGAGCAATTGATAGAATTTAGCATAGTAATGATAATATCTAGGTATGATCATGTATATAGGCATCACGTCTAAGACAAGTAGACCGAAACGATTCTGCATCTACTACTATTACTCCACACATCGACCACTATCCAGCATGCATCTAGAGTATTAAGTTCATAAGAACAATGTAATGCTTTAAGTAAGATGACATGATGTAGAGGGATAAACTCATGCAATATGATATAAACCCCATCTTTTTGTCCTCGATGTCAGCAATACAATACGTGTCGGTTCCCTTTCTGTCACTGGGATTGAGCACCGCAAGATTGAACCCAAAGCTAAGCACTTCTCCCATTGCAAGAAAGATCAATCTAGTAGGCCAAACCAAACTGATAATTTGAAGAGACTTGCAAAGATAAACCAACCATACATAAAAGAATTCAGAGGAGAATCAAATATTGTTCATAAATAATCTGGATCATAAACCCACAATTCATCGTATCTCGACAAACACACCGCAAAAGAAGATTACATCGAATAGATCTCCAAGAAGATCGATGAGAACTTTGTATTGAGATCCAAAGAGAGAGAAGAAGCCATCTAGCTAATAACTATGGACCCGAAGGTCTGAAGTAAACAACTCACACATCACCGGAGAGGCCAGGGAGTTGATGTAGAGGCCCTCCGTGATTGATGCCCCCTCCGGTTGAGATCCGGAAAAGGCCCCAAGATGGGATCTCTCGTGTACAGAAGATTGCGGCGGTGGAATTAGGTTTTTGTGGTGCTCCTGGATGTTTGGGGGGTACGTGGTTATATATAGGAGGAAGAAGTATGTCGGTGGAGCAACGGAGGGCCCACGAGGGTGGAGGGCACGTGTCGGTGTCAAAACCGGCGGATCTCGGGTAGGGGGTCCCGAACTGTGCGTCTAGGCCGGATGGTAACAGGAGGCAATGGACACGAAGTTTTACCCAGGTTCGGGCCCTCTTGATGGAGGTAAAACCCTACGTCCTGCTTGATTAATATTGATGATATGGGTAGTACAAGAGTAGATCTACCACGAGATCAGAGAGGCTAAACCCTAGAAGCTAGCCTATGGTATGATTGTTGTTCTGTATGTTGTCCTACGGACTAAAACCCTCCGGTTTATATAGACACCGGAGAGGGTTAGGGTTACACAGAGTCGGTTACAATGGTAGGAGATCTACATATCCGTATCGCCAAGCTTGCCTTCCACGCCAAGGAAAGTCCCTTCTGGACACGGGACGAAGTCTTCAATCTTGTATCTTCATAGTCCAGGAGTCCGGCTGAAGGTATAGTCCAGCCATCCGGACACCCCCTAATCCAGGACTCCCTCAGTAGCCCCTGAACCAGGCTTCAATGACTACGAGTGCGGCGCCCAGATTGTCTTCGGCATTGCAAGGCGGGTTCCTCCTCCAAGTACTTCATTAGAAGATTTTGAACACAAAGACAGTGTCCGGCTCTGCAAAATAAGTTTCCACATATTGCCATAGAGAGAATAATATTTACACAAATCTAATATGCTGATGTATTCCGTAGTGCGACGCACCATGGCCAAGCCTTTATTCGAATCGTTTTATTATCCCACCTCAATGTGTCATGCGAGGCGGTTTCCTTGGCACGTCTTGTTAAAGCAGAGATCGTGTCCCCTTATTCCGGGATTCTCATCAATACGGGCGTGGGTAACCCAACCGCGCCATTGATTACGGCGCTTGGAGATAAGCGAGTTTTACCAGGCTGGTGGGGACACGTAGTTGCGTCCACCCATATAAGGGGATAAGGATCCACCTTTTCACCTATGCCTTCTTCCTCCTTTGCCTATCCATTTTCGCGCACTCGAGCTCCAGCGCCAAAGTCCGCACTCCCCACCTCAACCTTCTCCAGCCATGTCCGGAGCGGGACGCAAGTGGATGGTCTCCTCTGTCACGGAGGGACACATCAAAAAACTGAGGAAGGTCGGATACTTGTCTAACGACATCGCGTACCGCCTTCCCGAAGAGGGGCAGCTCCTCCCCACCCCAAGGCCCCATGAGAGGGTAGTGTTCCTTCCCCACTTCCTCCGCGGACTGGGCTTTCCTATCCACCCATTTGTCTGGGAACTCATGTTCTACTATGGCCTGGATTTCCATGATCTGGCCCCGAATTTCATCCTCAACATCTCGGCGTTTATCGTCGTGTGCGAGGCTTTCCTCTGCATCTGCCCCCATTTCAGCCTATGGCTCAAGACTTTCAATGTCAAGCCGATGGTGGTGTGCGGCAACCAGGCGGAGTGCGGAGGCGCCATGGTGGGCAAGATGCCCAACGTCTTATGGCTCGAGGGCTCCTTTGTGGAGACCCTGAAGGGGTGGCAATCGGGGTGGTTTTACATCACCGAGCCGCACGACCCTGAGTGGGTCGCAGCCCTTGAGTTCCGGTCCGGACCCCCAACGCGGATCACGTCCTGGAAAGAGACGGGCCTGTCGTGGGGCAGCAAAGGAGAGGTGACTGGACTGCAAACATGCATCCAAACCCTGGTGGACAAGCAGCTCAAGCTTGTCAACATAGTCCAGGTCATGCTCATCCGCCAGATCCTCCCGTGTCAACAACGGGCCTTCAATCTGTGGGAGTTCAACCCGGCGCAGCACCGAACTCTGAGCAGGCTCTTCGACACGACGTACGAAGATGTCTGGAAGGTGCTTTTCAAGGGCGCCGAGGCTCCCGCATCCGCTACCGAGGATCGCGGATTTAGCGCGCAGCATCACGCCAACGCGGTAAGTTGTTTGTGCCTTTTACAGGGTATTAGTTTTTCATAGTTTAACTCTATGCGGGATCTAAGCTCCCTTACCTTTGACAGGTTTGGCAGGTGAAGTCCGGACAGATCGACTGTCCGGCTCCTTTGCCCGAAGACCCAGCCGATGCCCGCTTGGCGAAGTTGCTGGTTCCGGCACCCTATGTGGTGCCGGAGAAGAAGGCCACGAAGAAGGCCACGGGGACTCGAAAAAGTGCCAGGCGCCGGGAGGTGTCGGGTTCATCATCCGACGGCTCCAAGGCGCATTCCTCCCGTGAAGACGAGGAGGAGGAAGAAGAGACCTCTCCCCCTCCAGCGGGGGTAGAGAAGAAAAGGAAGGCCGCCCTCACTGGGGAGGCCGAAGGGTCTAAGAAGGGGAAAACCCTTCCTCCGGACTACTCCACCGACGCCGACGACGGTGGAGAGGAGTGGCCGCTCAGGGCCAAGCCCCTGGCGAAATCGTAAGTATCCGGATACCAGAGTAATTCATAGTATTCCTTTATTGCACAACTTTCCCTTATGTCGAATATGTTTATGCAGCCCACCCAAACACCGGCTCGACGCATCGTCGAGCAGTTCACTGGACTCGTCGGATGTGAATTCGCTTCCGACGGCTTCCTCCCCCCGCCCTACGGACGACGCCGAAGTGTTGTCCCAACATGTTCCAAGCCAGGAGGAGGTGGTCCTGGAGGTGCCGCAAGGCGACCTCCCGGACTCCAGGAGTAAAGGGGATAAAACCCCCCAGGGCTCCAAGTCCGGCTGTAGGACGGACACCACTCCGGAACCTTCAAAGGTTCCAGAGTCCGGCAGGAGACCTCCTTCCAAGAGGAGCAAGCCCACCATGCCGGTGACCCCCGTTCAACCAGAGGCACCGGACAATCTGTTGGAGGTGCTCAAAGGTGCCTCCATCGACGAGGAGCACCGCACCATTATGAGTGCAGTGGTCCAGAAGGTTCAGTCCGCCAAGAGCGGACTGACTGAAGCTTGTACTAGCCTTTTAACAGGCTTTGAGGTAAGTAAAGGATGTGTAAATAATATTACCGCATAGACAGTAGCCCCTGATGCTCTGTTTGGCGTTCGGGAAGAAAAGCCGAAGAGAGGATCAAATAAAATTCGCAGGAGTCTAACAAAAAGGAGTCAATATGCGTATGCAGGCTTCTCTGCTGGCATCCGCCGCACTGACTGCGGAAGTGGACACGCTAAAGCAGAACCTCGAGCAGTCCGAGCAAGAGCTCGGGCGTGCCAAGAAGCAGCTTGAGGACAAGGAAGGTAAGAAATACCTTGTTTAAATATATATAAAAAAGGTGCAATCACAAAAAATGACAGGATTATGGTGGCTACTGTAGGGGCCACGTCGGAGGTGGCAACCCTTAAGCAAGCACTGGTCGAGGCCGAGAAGAGGGCGGCCACCTAGCGCACCGAGCGGGAGAAGTATGAGGCCCAGGTTGGCAAGGTGCAGCAAGAGCTCCAGGCTCTCATGAAAAAACATGAGAGTTTGGAGCTTGACTCAAAGCCGCGAGCGTCCGAGCTCGCAATGGCTATTGAAAATGCCAAGTCTGCCAAGGCCGAATCCCAGAAGACCCTCCAGGAGTTGGATGCAGTGAAAAAGATAGCGGCGGGTAAGGCATTCTTTATGCAAAGCAAACACATAAGCGTGAGTTACTTGTTACTTACCCGAATCCGGAGCTCTCCAGGAGCATTCGCAGATCTTCCCCGTAGCGTGTCCGATGCTGCCGCATTCTGTCGAGCCAAGGAGGGCAGCTTGACAGAGAAGGTGTTCTGGTCTCAGTATGCTGAGGCCGGACACCCCGTGCCCCTGAGCGACCAGCTGAAGCAACTGGTCGAGCTCCACAAGGCGGCCGAACAGGCCATGAAGGGCCTCATAGTTCGGCTGTGGCCTGGAGAGGCTCTGCCTGGAAGCTATTTCGGGCTGGTGCGGCGGCTGGTGGGGGCCTGTCCAAGGCTCGAAGTCATCAAGCGCTCCGTCTGCATTGAAGGTGCCCGTAGGGCCCTTGGCCGTGCTAAGGTGCACTAGGGCAAGCTGGATGCGGAGAAGCTTGTGAAGGACGGGCCACCGCCGGGGAAAGAGCATCGCAAGCCCGAGAATTGTTATACGGATGTTCTGAAGGGTGCCCGCTTTGTGGCGGATGAATGTTCTAGGGATGTAATTTTTGAGTAAAACTCGCTCGTTTTGTCCTGTGCGCTGAAAACTTGTTCATATGCGCTAAGCAATGCTGTTGGAATTTAAAATATTACCTTATGTGCGGCTGTTTATCAATTCTGAGAGATGGCGAGTCATCGGCTTCTGCCCCCGTGCCGCTAGTGCTGGGGTGTTCGGGGATAAACCTGAGTGCTCTTTTTCCCATGTTTGGGTCCTTCGAGGGAGGCGCTCAGCACAAGGAACAAGGCAATCAGACTATAATGCGTGAACACTCTCACTTAGCCATAGAATTCTATAATTTTAAATTTTGGCGAAGCCCCTGGTATTCGGAAGACTGAGTTCGGGGCGCTATCCACGCCTTGGCCGGACAGAGCCGACTCCTCGCTCTAAGCGGTATAAGTCTTTAGGGAGTCGAAAAACCTCTCGAACAGCGACCGGCTCTCGCTTCATCATGACAGTCAGTTTTAGCTTTCTCTACTGAGGTGCTCGACCCAGCTCAACTGGGGCACAATCGCAGTAGTTCTCCTAGTGCTACCTTAGCCGATATAGCGGAACGTAAGGCACCAAAACATAGGAGCCGGGCAAACCCAACTATTGACCCAAGACATGATTCGGAGCCGATGCATATAATGCTATAAGTTCGGGGTGCCGTACTTGTTAAAGTGTTCGGACTTCTCACACCATATTGAGGGGTACTAAAGCCCCTGGCGTATTTTGGCGGTACCAAAGTGTACGGGTGCAACATGTCGTTAAGGAACATATATTTGTAAAAAAAGAGTAATGCAAAAAGAGACAAAAGCTATGCATTGTTTATTAAAAAGGGCTGCAATCAAAGCGGAACGATACAAATAATGTGATAAGCAAAAGGTTGGACTATTTAACATGTTCGTTCCAGGGGCAGGCTGCGGAATGGTATGCGAAACAGGTATACTGCTCGTGATAGAGACCACCTGGGAGTTCCGTAATGCGGCATGGCTTGTCTGCTTCCCTGATTCTTGCATCGTTTGTGCGGCAATTGAACTGCCGAACAGGCCTTCCGAAGAGTGGAGTCCTGAAAGTAAGAGAAAATTAAAAAATCGGCAGCCCCTGGTGCGGTTTAAGTCGTGTTTCGGGCGTGCCGTGATGGTGCCCCTCCCCCTGTACCCATGGTATTTCTAGAGCGTAGTTATGCACGCGAAGTACTGGTGTCGCATTTTTGCGAGGGCTGGGGTTGGGGCCGCATTGCTACGCCTGCTCGGAACGTGCCAGGCGGTCTTGTTGTAGGTTACTCCGGGTGCGCTTGACGGTGTTCGGACGTTTAATGGCCGGACTGGAGAACTGCCTCGAGAGGCTGCTTTGTACTTCCGCAGCAAGGGCCGCCGTGTGCTCCTCCGTTCGGAGAGAGCGTTCGGTGTTTCCATTGACCGTAATTACTCCTCGAGGGCCTGGCATCTTGAGCGTAAGGTATGCGTAGTGTGGTACTGCATTGAACTTGGCGAACGCGGTTCGCCCGAGCAGTGCATGATAGCCACTGCGGAATGGGACTATGTCAAAGATTAACTCCTCGCTTCGGAAATTATCCGGAGATCCGAAGACCACTTCAAGTGTGACTGAGCATGTACAGTTGGCCTCAACACCTGGTATTATGCCTTTAAAGGTCGTTTTGGTGGGCTTAATCCTCGAGGGATCTATGCCCATTTTTCGCACTGTATCCTGCTAAAGCAGGTTCAGGCTGCTGCCGCCGTCCATAAGGACTCTAGTGAGATGAAATCCGTCAATGATTGGGTCTAGAACCAATGCGGCGAATCCGCCATGACGGGTGCTAGTGGGATGGTCCCTTCGATCAAAGGTGATCGGGCAGGAGGACCATGGGTTGAACTTTGGGGCGACTGGCTCTACCGCGTATACGTCCCTTAACGCACGCTTCCGCTCCCTCTTGGGGTTGTGGGTTGCGTATATCATGTTCACCGTCCGCACTCGTGGGGGAAAACCCTTCTGTCCACTGTTGTTCGGCGGCCGGGGCTCTTCGTCGTCATCGCTATGCAGCCCCATGTCTTTATTTTTGGCATTTAACTTGCCTGCCTGCTTGAACACCCAACAATCCCTATTGGTGTGATTGGCCGGCTTTTCGGGGGTGCCATGTATCTGGCACAAGCGGTCGAGTATTCAGTCCAAACTGGACGGGCCCCTAGGATTTCTTTCGAATGGCTTTTTCCGCCGACCGGATTTATAGCCTCTGAATCCAGCATTAACTGTCGTATCCTCAGCATTGTCGCCGTTAATGCGGCGCTTCTGCTTGTTGCGACGCGACTTGCCACTATTGTCCCTGGTATCTGAATTACCAGGGTTCTTGGTCATATTGTTGCTACGAGCAAGCCAGCTGTCTTCTCCCACGCAAAAGCAGGTCATGAGTGTCGTGAGTGCTGCCATAGATTTCGGCTTTTCCTGTCCAAGGTGCCGGGCAAGCCACTCGTCATGGATATTGTGCTTGAAGGCTGCTAGGGCCTCTGCGTTCGGACAGTCGACTATTTGATTTTTCTTTGTTAGGAACCGTGTCCAGAATTGCCTGGCCGATTTCTCTGGCTGCTGAATTACATGGCTTAGGTCATCGGCGTCTGGTGGTCGCACATAGGTGCCCTGGAAATTGTCGAGGAATGCGGCTTCCAGGTCCTCCCAACAACCTATTGATCCTGCTCGCAAGCTGTTAAGCCAATGCCGAGATGGTCCTTTAAGCTTGAGTGGGAGGTATTTGATGGCATGGAGATCATCGCCGCGGGCCATGTGGATATGAAGGAGATAATCCTCGATCCATACCGCAGGATCTGTTGTGCCATCATATGATTCGATGTTTATGGGTTTGAAACCCTCGGGGATTTGATGATCCATTACTTCGTCTGTGAAGCATAGTGCGTGTGCGGCGCCTCTATACTGGGCTATATCACGACATAGCTCCAATGAGCTTTGTCTACTGTGTTCGGCCCTACCGGATTTGTGTCCGGTGTGTCGGTTACCATCTCGAGTTGTGGGGCGCCCACGCGATCCGTAGATCGATCTTGTTTGCCTTGCCTTGTCTTCCAACATATCTCGCAGGTCTGGCGCATTTTCCCGTGCCTTGGTATGAGGCGTGGCTTGAGTGGAGGGCCGAGAGGCCTCTCTGTCACGGCCACGAGGTGGCCGGTCAGCCGCATCAAGTGCTGGTGATGTAGGTTTAAGTGCTTCCTCCTCTAATCGGGGTAGCACCCTGCTCTTTGGGTAGCTCTTGGAGGGGCGTTCGAGTTTATGCTCTTCGGCCGCAAGGACTTCAATCCATCTGTCGACTAGCAAATCTTGATCAGCTCTAAGTTGTTGCTATTTTTTCTTGAGGCTTCTTGTCGTGGCCATAAGCCTGCGTTGAAAACGCTCTTGCTCGACGGGATCCTCTGGCACGACGAATTCGTCGTCTTCGAGGCTTGCCTCGTCTTCGGAGGGAGGCATACAATTATCGTCCTCGACCTCTCTGTCTGCCGCTCTCTCATGAGGGCTGGCTTCTCCATCCTCCTGTGCTGAATCTTACTGGAGGTGGTTTTCTTCGGCACTCTCCGGAGTATTATTATCTCCCGTGCTGGAATCACCGTATTTGCTTTGGCGGGATTTTGAGCGGCGCCGCTGACGCCGGCGCTTAGGCTGTTTCTTGGAGGGGTCATCCTCCGCTGTTCCATCGCCATCTCCTTCTTTTGGGGTGTCCACCATGTATATGTCATATGACGAGGTGGCTTTCCAGGGCCCAATAGGCGCTAGTTCTTCATCGTCTCCTGCATCGGCGTCCATACCGTCGATGTCTTCTGAGTCGAAGTCGAGCATGTCGGTTAAATCGTCGACGGTGGCTACAAAGTGGGTGGTGGGTGGGCTTTGAATTTCTTCATCGTCCATATCCCAACCTTGCTGACCGTAGTCCGACCAGGGCTCTCCTGATAAAGAGAGAGACTTTAGTGTCTTCAAAATATCGCCGAAAGGCGAGTGCTGAAAGATGTCCGCGGCAGTAAACTCCATGATCGGCGCCCAATCGGATTCGATCGGCAGGGGCACGGAGGGTTTGGAGTCCGGCTCCTTGGAGTCACGAGTCTCGCGGAGTGTGGGGCTGGTGTTCGGCTCGATCGCCGTTCACAGCCCCCGAGGCGGCGTCCAACCACCCGTCCTCGATCGGCGCAGTTGGCTCCGAATTAAGGGTTAGAGCCGATGCGGGTGCGGCCTCTAGGGCACTGTTCGGCGGCAGAGCTAGATCATGCTCGTCGTGACAGTGCGGCGCGCTCGGCAGTGGCTCGAATCCATCGAAGATCAAGTCCCCGTGGATGTCAGCCGTGTAGTTTAAACTTCCAAATCTGACCTGGCGGCCAGGGGCATAGCTTTCGATCTGCTCCAGATGGCTAAGTGAATTGGCCCGCAGTGCGAAGCCGCCGAAGACGAAGATCTGTCCGGGGAGGAAGGTCTCACCCTGGACTGCATCGCTATTGATGATCGTAGGAGCCATCAAGCCTAACGGCGACGACACAGAGGAACTCTCAATGAAAGCACCAATGTCAGTGTCAAAACCGGCGGATCTCGGGTAGGGGGTCCCGAACTGTGCGTCTAGGCCGGATGGTAACAGGAGGCAAGGGACACAAAGTTTTACCCAGGTTCGGGCCCTCTTGATGGAGGTAAAACCCTACGTCCTGCTTGATTAATATTGATGATATGGGTAGTACAAGAGTAGATCTACCACGAGATCAGAGAGGCTAAACCCTAGAAGCTAGCCTATGGTATGATTGTTGTTCTGTATGTTGTCCTACGAACTACAACCCTCCGGTTTATATAGACACCAGAGAGGGTTAGGGTTACACAGAGTCGGTTACAATGGTAGGGGATCTACATATCCGTATCGCCAAGCTTGCCTTCCACGCCAAGGAAAGTCCCTTCCGGACACGGGACGAAGTCTTCAATCTTGTATCTTCATAGTCCAGGAGTCCGGCTGAAGGTATAGTCCGGCCATCCGGACACCCTCTAATCCAGGACTCCCTCAGCACGCCCAGGGGGTAGGCGCCCCCTGCCTCGTGGCTTCCTCCGTTGTTTCTTGACGCACACTCCAAGTCTCCTAGATCACGTTCGTTGAGAAAATCACGTTCCCGAAGGTTTCATTCTGTTTGGACTCCGTTTGATATTCCTTTTCTTCGAAACCCTAAAATAGAAAAAAACAATTTGGGCTGGGCCTCTGATTAGTAGGTTAGTCCCAAAAATGATATAAAAGTGTAAAATAAAGCCCATTAACATCCAAAATAGATAATATAATAGCATGGAGCAATCAAAAATTATAGATACGTTGGAGACATATCAAGCATCCCCAAGCTTAATTCCTGCTCGTCCTCGAGTAGGTAAATGATAAAAGAAGAATTTTTGATTTGGAATGCTTTCTAACATATGTCTCAATGTAATTTTTCTTTATTGTGGCATGAATGTTCAGATCCATAATATTCAAGAAAAAATTTTAATATTGACATAAAAATAATAATACTTCAAGCATACTAACTAAGCAATCATGTCTTCTCAAAATAACATGGCCAAAGAAAGTTATCCCTACAAAATCATATAGTCTGGCTATTCTCTATGTTCACCACACAAAATATTTAAATCATGCACAACCCCGATGACAAGCCAAGCAATTGTTTCATACTTTTGATGTTCTCAAACTTTTTCAATCTTCACGCAATATATGAGTGTGAGCCATGGATATAGCACTATATGGTGGAATAGAATGGTGGTTGTGGAGAAGACAAAAAAGGAGAAGATAGTCTCACATCAACTAGGTGTATCAACGGGCTAAGGAGATGCCCATCAATAGATATCGATGTGAGTGAGTAGGGATTGCCATGCAATGGATGCACTAGAGCTATAGGTATATGAAATCTCAACAAAAGAAACTAAGTGGGTGTGCATTCAACTTGCTTGCTCATGAAGACCTAGGGCAATTTGAGGAAGCCCATCATTGGAATATACAAGCCAAGTTCTATAATGAAAAATTCCCACTAGTATATGAAAGTGATATCATAGGAGACTCTCTATCATGAAGATCATGGTGCTACTTTGAAGCACAAGTGTGGTAAAAGGATAGTAGCATTGTCCCTTCTCTCTTTTTCTCTCTTTTTCTTTTTTTCTTTTTTTTTCTTTGGGCCTTCTTCCTCTTTTTATTTTCTTTTTTGCCTCTTTTTTCGTCCGGAGTCTCATCCCGACTTGTGGGGGAATCATAGTCTCCATCATCCTTTCCTCACTGGGACAATGCTTAATGATGATCATCACACTTTATTTACTTACAACTCAAAAATTACAACTCGATACTTAGAACAAAATATGACTCTATGCGAATGCCTCCGGTGGTGTATCGGGATGTGCAATGATGCATGAGTGACATGTATGAAAATTATGAACGGTGGCTTTGCCACAAATACGATGTCAACTACATGATCATGCAAGCAATATGACAATGATGAAGCGTGTCATAATAACGGAATGATGGAAAGTTGCATGGCAATATATCTCGGAATGGCTATGGAAATGCCATAATAGGTAGGTATGGTGGCTGTTTTGAGGAAGGTATATGGTGGGTTTATGGTACCGGCAAAAGTCGCGCGATACTAGAGAGGCTAGCAATGGTGGAGGGCTGAGAGTGCGTATAATCCATAGACTCAACATTAGTCATAAAGAACTCACATACTTATTGCAAAAATCTATTAGTTATCGAAACAAAGTATTACGTGCATGCTCCTAGGGGGTAGATTGGTAGGAAAAGACCATCGCTCGTCCCCGGCCGCCACTCATAAGGAATACAATCAATAAATAAATCATGCTTCGACTTCATCACATAACGGTTCACCATACGTGCATGCTACGGGAATCACAAACTTCAACACAAGTATTTCTCAAATTCACAACTACTCAACTAGCATGACTCTAATATCACCATCTCCATATCTCAAAACAATTATCAAGTATCAAACTTCTCATAGTATTCAATGCACTTGTATGAAAGTTTTTATTATTGCCATCTTGTTTGATAACCCACAAGTATAGGGGATCACAACAGTTTTCGAGGGTAGAGTATTCAACCTAAATTTATTGATTTGACACAAGGGGAGCCAAAGAATATTCTCAAGTATTAGCAGCTGAGTTGTCAATTCAACCACACCTGGAAACTTAATATCTGCAGCAAGGTATTTAGTAGCAAAGTAATATGATAGTAATGGTAACGGTAGCAAACGGTAATGATAACAAAAGGTAATGTTTTTGGTGTTTTGTAGTGATTGTAACAATAGCAACGGAAAAGTAAATAAGCGAAGAACAATATATGGAAAGCTCATAGGCAATGGATCGGTGATAGAGAATTATGCTGGATGTGGTTCATCATGTAACAGTCATAACCTAGGGTGACACAGAAATAGCTCCAATTCATCAATGTAATGTAGGCAGGTATTCCGAATATAGTCATACGTGCTTATGGAAAAGAACTTGTATGACATATTTTGTCCTACCCTCCCATGGCAGTGGGGTCCTATTGGAAACCAAGGGATATTAAGGCCTCCTTTTAATAGAGTACCGGACCAAAGCATTAACACATAGTGAATACATGAACTCCTCAAACTACGGTCATCACCGGGAGTGGTCTCGATTATTGTCACTTCGGGGTTGCCGGCTCATAACACATAGTAGGTGACTATAAACTTGCAAGATAGGATCAAGAACTCTCATATATTGATGAAAACATAATAGGTTCAGATCTGAAATCATGGCACTCGGGCCCTAGTGACAAGCATTAAGCATAGCAAAGTCATAGCAACATCAATCTTAGAACATAGTGGATACTAGGGATCAAACCCTAACAAAACTAACTCGATTACATGATAAATCTCATCCAACCCATCACCGTCCAGCAAGCCTACGATGGAATTACTCACGCACAGCTGTGAGCATCATGAAATTGGTGATGGAGGATGGTTGATGATGACGACAGCGACGGATTCCCCTCTCCGGAGCCCCGAACGGACTCCAGATCAGCCCTCCCGAGAGGTTTTAGGGCTTGGCGGCGGCTCCGTATCATAAAACACGATGAATCCTTCTCCTTGATTTTTTTATCCCTGAAAGTGAATATATACAGTTGGGGTTGAGGTCGGAGGAGCTCCAGGGGGCCCATGAGGTAGGGGGCGCGCCCCCCACCCTCGTGGCTAGGGTGTGGGCCCCTTGGTCTTGATCTTTTGCCAGTATTTTTTATTATTTCCAAAAAGACGCTTCGTGGAGTGATACATCTCCAACGTATCTACTTTTCCAAACACTTTTGCCCTTGTTTTGGACTCTTACTTGCATGATTTGAATGGAACTAACCCGGACTGACGCTGTTTTCAGTAGAATTACCATGGTGTTATTTATGTGCAGGAGCAAACGTTCTCGGAATGACCTGAAACTTCACGGAGCCACTTTTTAGAAAATAAGAAAAATACCTGTCAAAGATGAAGGCCAGGGGGCCCACCACCTTGCCACGAGGGTGGGGGCACGCCCCCTAGCTCATGGGCCCCCTATTGCCTCTCTGACTCCAACTCCACCTCCATATATTGAGTTTCGGGGAGAAAAAAATCAGAGAGAAGAAATCATCGCGTTTTACGATACGGAGCCACCGCCAAGCCCTAAAACCTCTCGGGAGGGCTGATCTGGAGTCCGTTCGGGGCTCCGGAGAGGGGAATCCGTCGCCATCGTCATCATCAACCATCCTCCATCACCAATTTCATGATGCTCACCGCCGTGCGTGAGTAATTCCATCGTAGGCTTGCTGGACGGTGATGGGTTGGATGGGATCTATCATGTAATCGAGTTAGTTTTGTTAGGGTTTGATCCCTAGTGTCCACTATGTTTTGAGATTGATGTTGCTATGACTTTGCTATGCTTAATGCTTGTCACTAGGGCCCGAGTGCCATGATTCTAGATCTGAACCTATTATGTTTTCATCAATATATGAGAGTTCTTGATCCTATCTTGCAAGTCTATAGTCACCTATTATGTGTTATGATCCGTTAACCCCGAAGTGACAATAATCGGGATACTTACTGGTGATGACCGTAGTTTGAGGAGTTCATGTATTCACTATGTGTTAATGCTTTGTTCCGGTTCTCTATTAAAAGGAGGCCTTAATATCCCTTAGTTTCCGTAAGGACCCCGCTGCCACAAGAGAGTAGGACAAAAGATGTCATGCAAGTTCTTTTCCATAAGCACGTATGACTATATTCGGAATACATGCCTACATTATATCAATGAACTGGAGCTAGTTCTGTGTCACCCTAGGTTATGACTTTTACATGATGAACTGCATCCGGCACAATTCTATATCACCGATCCATTGCCTACGAGCTTTCCATATATTGTTCTTCGCTTACTTACTTTCCCGTTGCTATTGCTATCATCACTACAAAATACCAAAAACATTACTTTTACTACTGTTATCTTTTTCTACCGTTACCACTACTATCATATTACTTTGCTACTAAACACTTTGCTGAAGATATTAAGTTTCCAGGTGTGGTTGAATTGACAACTCAGCTGCTAATACTTGAGAGTATTCTTTGGCTCCCCTTGTGTCGAATCAATAAATTTGGGTTGAATACTTTACCCTCGAAAACTGTTGTGATCCCATATACTTGCGGGTTATCATGGAGTTTCAGGTCATTCCGAGAATTTTTGTTTCTGCACATAAATAACACCATGGCAAATCTGCTGAAAACAGCGTCAGTCCGGGTTAGTTCCATTCAAATCATGCAAGTTAGAGTCCAAAACAAGGGCAAAAGTGTTTGGAGAAGTAGATACGACGGAGACGTATCAACTCCCCCAAGCTTAAACCTTTGCTTGTTTTCAAGCAATTCAGTTGACAAACTGAAAGTGATAAAGAAAAACTTTTACAAACTCTGTTTGCTCTTGTTGTTGTAAATATGTAAAGCCAGCATTCAAGTTTTCAGCAAAGATTATGAACTAACCATATTCACAACAATGCTTAGGTCTCATGTTTACTCATATCAATGGCATAATCAACTAGCCAGCAATAATAATAAATCTCGGATGACAACACTTTCTCAAAACAATCATAATATGATATAATAAGATGGTATCTCGCTAGCCCTTTCTGAGACCGCAAAACATAAATGCAGAGCACCTTTAAAGATCAAGGACTGACTAGACATTGTAATTCATGGTAAAAGAGATCCAGTCAAGTCATACTCAATGTAAACTAATAGTAATGAATGCAAATGACAGTTGTGCTCTCCAACTGGTGCTTTTTAATAAGAGGAGGATGACTCAACATAAAAGTAAATAGATAGGCCCTTTGCAGAGGGAAGAGGGATTTGTAGAGGTGCCAGAGCTCGGTTTTGAAATAGAGGCGAATAATATTTTGAGCGGTATACGTTCATTGTCAACATAACAACCAAGAGATGGCGATATCTTCCATGCTACACACATTATAGGCGGTTCCCAAACAGAATGGTAAAGTTTACACTCCCCCTCCACCAACAAGCATCAATCCATGGCTTGCTCGAAACAACGAGTGCCTCCAACTAACAAGACTCCCAGGGGGAGTTTTGTTTGCAATTATTTTGATTTAGTTTGCATAAAGCATGGGACTGGGCATCCCGGTGACCAGCCATTTTCTCGTGAGTGAGGAGCGGAGTCCACTCCTCTTGAGAATAACCCGCCTAACATGGAAGATACGGACAGTCGTAGTTGATACATGAGCTATTCGAGCATACAAAACAGGATATTTATTTGAAGGTTTAGAGTTTGGCACATACAAATTTACTTGGAACGACAGGTAGATACCGTATATGGGTAGGTATGGTGGACTCATATGGAACAACTTTGGGGTTTATGGGATTGGATGCACAAGCAGTATTCCCGCTTAGTACAAGTGAAGGCTAGCAAAATACTGGGAAGCGGCCAGCTAGAGATCGACAACAGTCATGAACATGCATTAAAATTAATCGACACCTAATGCATTCATGAGTAGGATATAATGCACCATGAACATAAATATCATAGAGGCTATGTTGATTTTGTTTCAACTACATGCGTGAACATGTGCGAAGTCAAGCCACTCGAATCGTTCAAAAGAGGATACCACCCTATTATACCACATCACAACCATTTTAATAGCATGTTGGCATGCAAGGTAAACCATTATAAGCTCCTAGCTAATTAAGCATGGCATAAGAAACTATGATCTCTAGTTGTCATTGCAAACATGTTTATTCATAATAGGCTGAATCAAGAATGATGAACTAATCATATTTACAAAAACAAGAGAGGTCGAGTTCATACCAGCTTTTCTCATCTCAGTCAGTCCATCATATATCGTCATAATTGCCTTTCACTTGAAGGATCGAACGATGTGGATAATAATAATAGTGCGCATGCATTGAACTAAGCTGGAATCTGCAAGCATTCAATAAATAGGAGAAGACAAGGCAATATGGGCTCTTTTGTCAAATCAAAAATAATGCATATAAGAGCCACTTCAAAAATTTAATTATGGTCTTCTCCTATCGACCCCCAAAGAAAAGAAAAGAAATAAAACTATTTACACGGAATGCTCCCAACAAGCAAAAGAAGAACAGGAAATATTTTTGGGTTTTCTTTTTAATTACTACTATAGGCATGGAAATTAAAACTAGCTAAAAGCTACAACTATTTTTTTGGTTTTTCTTAAGGTTTATTAAGCACACAAGAAGAAAGCATAAAAAGAGAAAATAAACTAGCATGGATATTACAATGAAAAAGTATGAGCACCGACATCTAGGAATGAGTGTGTGAACATGAATGTAATGTCGGTGAGAAATACGTACTCCCCCAAGCTTAGGCTTTTGGCCTAAGTTGGTCTATGGCCACGGTTGGCCTGGCGAATATCCATAGTAATAGTTGGGGTCGTACTGCGAAGAAGAAGACTCTGATTGCCACTGGTTGGCAATCATCTCCGGATCCCACTGGTAATTAGACTGTCGTGGAGGATCAACTTGTGGTTCCAACTCTGGCTCTGTGGCTGATATAGGGTTCCGGTAAGCGTGAATGTCCTCCGGCGAGACGAGGTACTGGCCTATAGATAAATCAAACAAGAAAGGAGCAGGCAAGGTGATAGTCTCAGGATGACGTTTATCAAAGAACAATTTGTATTTAAGCTCCCCTTCCCTATTCTTTATAATAAAATCATGCGCTACCATACTCTTATAATCTAAATAAACAGTAGGCAGCAATTTTTCTTCTTCTTCATAGTGCCTAATGGGTATGTTATAATATGCAGCAATGCGTGAAGCATAGGTACCACCAAAGATGGGCCCCTTTGTATGGTTCAGACTTAACCGTTTAGCAATAATACCGCCCATACTAACAGAGTCATCACGGAATAAACCATGGAACAAAATAAAAATATCAGGAACACTAAGGTTTCCACAGTTTCCGCGACCAATTGAGCAACGACTAGCAAATATTGCAAAGTCGCATAAAACAGGAAAATGTATGCTAGTGATTCTTGCATCGGAAACCTTTCTAGTTTCCCCTACAGTGATAGTATCAATAAACCCATCCACGTCTTTGCGACGTGGTTCCTCTAAGCTACCCTCGAAAGGTATTTTGCAAACCCTGCAAAATTCATATAGTGACATCTTCTTAACCACATCATATAAATGAAACTCTACTGAAGGAAGTGATTCCCTAGGATAATAGTAGAAGTTTTGCACAAAAGTATTGGTGAGTAAGAGATATTGTTCGCGTTGGTCGCGGAGGAAGTCGGTGTGGCCTGCATTCTTAGCCAATTCATAAAAATCCTCATAAATCCCGGTTGCTCTCAAGAAATCATCGGAGGGCCATTCACACGGCCTAACCTCCGCGGTGCGAGGCAAATTATATTTGGGCTTCTTTGCTTCTTCATTTTTCTTTTCCTTCGAGCTTCGGCTCAATGAGCCCCTCAAAAATCTCTTCATTATTTTTTGAAAAATTCTGAAATTTTTAGTAACTTCAAAATAAAAGTGAACCAAACTCAACAAAATTGATAGCAACTACTCCTACAAGTGCCTAGAGCCTATATCATGCATTAGAACTACTAGGAACCATTTAAATTTGACATGCAAGCTCAGGAACAGGGTCACCTAAGTAGCAAAAATATGCAATGAATAAAGCACTAGAACAAAAACTAATTGGACCAATGGAGGATTCACATACCAAGGATCAATCCCCCCAAGCAGTTTTGTGAGAGGTGCTTTGAGCAAGGAGATCGAAAATGGCAGCAAAATGTGCTTGGAATCAGGTTTGAGCTGGATAATGGTGTTTGTGGGAGGAAGGAGTGTGTGGGTGTAGAAATAAGTGGAGGAGGGCCACCGTGGGCCCACGAGGCAGGGGGCGCGCCCTCCTCCCTCGTGGCCAGGTGGATGCCCCCCTGCTGTGTTCTTAGTACCAAATATTCCAGAAAAAATCATATTTAAATTTCAGGGCATTTGGAGAACTTTTATTTTTGGGGTATTTTTATATTGCACGGATAATTCAGATAACAGACAGAAAATACTATTTTTATTTTATTTAATATAAATAACAGAAAGTAAAAGGAGGGTACAGAGAGTTGTGTTTTCTAAATTCATCCATCTCATGATCATCAAAAGGAATCCATTAACAAGGTTGATGAAGTCTTGTTAACAAACTCATTCCGAATAACATGGAACTAGAGAATTTTCGAATAACACTAGGTTACCTCAACGGGGATATGCACATCCCCAATAATAAGAATATCATATTTCTTCTTAACAGTAGGAAGAGGGAATTCAAAACCTCCAAAGATAATTGATGGAATTTTTCCAATAGAATTGATATTGTGGACTTGAGGTTGTTTCCTTGGAAAGTGTATCGTATGCTCATTACCATTAATATGAAAAGTGACATTGCCTTTGTTGCAATCAATAACAGCCCCTGCAGTATTCAAAAAGGGTCTTCCAAGAATAATAGACATACTATCATCCTCGGGAATATCAAGAATAACAAAGTCCGTTAAAATAGTACCGTTTGCAACCACAACAGGCACATCCTCACAAATACCGATAGGTATAGCAGTTGATTTATCAGCCATTTGCAAAGATATTTCAGTAGGTGTCAACTTATTCAAATCAAGTCTAAGATATAAAGAGAGAGGCATAACACTAACACCAGCTCCAAGATCACATAAAGCAGTTTTAACATAGTTTCATTTAATGGAGCATGGTATAGTGGGTACTCCTGGATCTCCAAGTTTCTTTGGTATCCACCTTTAAAAGTATAATTAGCAAGCATGGTGGAAATTTCAGCTTCCGGTATCTTTCTTTTATTAGTAACAATTTCTTTCATGTACTTAGCATAAGGATTCATTTTAAGCATATCAGTTAATCGCATACGCAAAAAGATAGGTCTAATCATTTCAGCAAAGCACTCAAAATCCTCATCATCCTTTTTCTTGGATGGTTTGGGAGGAAAAGGCATGGGTTTTTGAACCCATGGTTCTCTTTCTTTACTATGTTTCCTAGCAACAAAGTCTCTCTTATCATAACGTTGATTCTTTGATTGTGGGTTATCAAGATCAACAGCAGGTTCAATTTCTATATCATTATCATTGCTAGGTTGGGCATCAACATGAACATTATCATTAACATTATCACTAGTTTCAAGTTCATTACCAGATTGTGTTTCATCATCAGAAATAGAAATATCATTTGGATTCTCAGGTGTTTCAGTAATAGGTTCACTAGAAGCATGCAAAGTCCTATCATTTTCCTTTTCTTCCTCTTAGAAGGACTAGGTGCATCTATATTATGTCTCTGAGAATCTTGCTCAATTCTCTTAGGGTGGCCTTCAGGATACAAAGGTTCCTGAGTCATTTTACCAGTTCTAGTAGCCACTCTAACAGCAAAATCATTATTCTTACTATTCAATTCATTGAGCAAATCATTTTGAGCTTTAAGTACTTCTTCTACTTGAGTGGTAGCCATAGAAGCATGTTTACTAACAAGTTTAAGTTCACCTTTGACATTAGCCATATAATCACCCAAGTGTTCAAGCATATTAGCACTGCGTTTTAATTCTCTACCAAAATAAGCATTGAAGTCTTCTTGCTTAACCATAAATTTATCAAACTCGTCTAAGCATGGGCTAGAAAACTTAGTAAATGGGAATTCAGCTTTATCATATCTATAGAGAGAATTTACCTTTACTACCTATGTCGGGTAATCAAGACCATGTGTTTCTTCAATAGGAGATGGATTAAAATTATGCATTTCTTTGACAGGCGGTAAATTAAGACCATGCATTTCTTCAATAGGAGGTAAATTCTTAACATCTTCAGCTCTAATACCCTTTTCTTTCATGGATTTCTTTGCCTCTTGCATATCTTCAGGACTGAGAAATAGAACACCTCTCTTCTTCGGAGTTGGTTTAGTAATAGGCTCAGGAGTTGGCTCAGGAAGTGTCCAATTATTTTCATTAGTCAACATATTATTCAATAGAATTTCAGCTTCATCCGGTGTTCTTTCCCTGAAAACAGAACCAGCACAACTATCCAGGTAATCTCTGGAAGCATAGGTTAGTCCATTATAAAAGATATAAAGTATTTCATTTTTTTTCTTAAGAGGATGATCAGGGAAAGCATTAAGTAATTGGAGAAGCCTCCCCCAAGCTTGTGGGAGACTCTCTTCTTCAATTTGCACAAAATTATATATATATCCCTTAAAGCAGCTTGTTTCTTATGAGAAGGGAAATATTTAGCAGAGAAGTAATAAATCATATCCTGGGGACTACGCACACAACCAGGATCAAGAGTATTAAACCATATCTTAGCATCACCCTTTAATGAGAATGGAAATATTTTAAGGATATAAAAGTAGCGAGTTCTCTCATCATTAGTGAACAGGGTGGCTATATCATTTAATTTAGTAAGATGTGCCACAATAGTTTCAGATCAGATTCAACCAAATTAATTATATCAAGATCAATAGAGAATTCATAATCCTTATCAGTAACACAGATAGGTGAAGTAGCAAAATCAGGGTCAGGTTTCATTCTAGCATTAAGGGATTGCTGCTTCCATTTAGCGAATAACCTCTTTAGATCATATCTATCATTGCAAGCAAGAATTGCTCTAGCAGATTCTTCATCCAGAACATAACCCTCAGGAACAACGGGTAATTCATATTATTAGGGGGAGAGTCTTCATCATCACTTTCATCAATATTATCAGTTTCAATAGTTTCATTCTCTCTAGCCCTAGCAAGTTGTTCATCAAGAAATTCACCAAGTGGCACAGTAGTATCAAGCATAGAAGTAGTTTCATCATAAGTATCTGTAAGTGCATCTAGTGCCACCCCTAGTTGGTTTTGGAGTATTGACGACAAACCTGGTTGAGGGACTAATGTGTTTGTGAGAATTACAGGATAACACAGGTACAAGTCCCTCATTCATTCGGTTTATCTACTGGAGATGACCCCTAAAAATGTATGAAGACATTGAAGACAATGGTGGTATGTGAAGATATTCACATTGAAGACTATGACAAGAGAAGACATTGCGTGAAGACTATGGGGCGCGAAGACTTAGTTGTTTCGTTGTCTCCTTTTCTTCTTTGTTGAATCATAGGAACCACCGTACTGTTAAGTGGGGTCCAAGTGAACAAAGTCAGAGTGACTGAAGTGATGCTCAACCAAAATCCTATGTCTTCGAGCGAAGACAATGAGAGCAAATCTTATCCAGAGCTGGATGAGTCAGCTTTGCTTGTAGCCCAAGTAAAGTTGCCATGTGTGTTTGAAATCTGACCGTTGGAACACGTGTCAGTTCCTTAGTGACCCAGGGTTATTTCGAACAAATCAGGTCGGGTTGCCTAGTGGCTATAAATAGCCCACCCCCTACAACCATAAATGGTTGGCTGCTCAGAGTTAGTGTACGGCTTTTGTTGTTTGAGAGCAACCCACCTCGAAGCCTTTGAGAGAGAATTCCTTGCGAGGATAAAGCCCTAACCACCTAGAGCCAAAGAGTGTTAGGCATCACTGAAGTCATCCTGTTTGTGTGATCTGAAGACTTATTACACTTGAGGACTGTGAATACTCCAGCCGGTTAGGCGTCGCGTTCTGAGCATCCAAGAGTCCTTGTGGATCGCCGGTGAACGAAGTCTGTGAAGGTTTGGGAGTCTACCTTGAAGACTTACCATAGTGATTGGGCGAGGACTGGGTGTCCTTAGCTCAAGGGGAATAAGGTGAAGACGCGGTCTTCTGAGTTGAATCTCAGCCTCCCTAACCAGACGTACAGTTGTCACAGCAACTGGAACTGGTCCAACAAATCATTGTCTTCAACGAGTCACTGGTTTCGTCCTTCCCATTCCTTTACTTACTGTTGGCCCTGGTGAAGTCATTGTATGATTGCATTATCTTTTGTCTTCACTAAGTAACTGATTGTTCTAATTGGCTTCACACTATCTTCCTACCTGATCTATACTGCCTAGCTGCTATTAGTCATTGTGCTTTCACTTCATTGAATACTTGACTATGGCTTGCTTAGTGTAGTCTACCTTCCGTTGCATGGTAATAGGGTTATTTCTATCGTTTGTCTTCAAAACTTCCATGTTTTGAAAACTTTCATAAAAATCGCCTATTCACCCCCCCCCCTCTAGTCGATCACTAGCACTTTCAATTGGTATCAGAGTAAGGTACTCCCTTGTTCTGTGTGATTCAGTTTAATCACCTGGAGTTTTAGCTATGTCGACTGCAGGGATAATTAAAGTCTTCGCTGCGTGCCCCGTCTTTGATGGAACTGAATATCCCTACTGAAAAAATAAGATGCGCATGAATCTTGAAGCCATTGATGTCGACCTCTGGTATGTCGTCAAGAATGGCGTTCCCAAGGCTGGTGAAGGTGTCACCGCTGCTGATGTCAAGAAGTTCATTCAACTGGATTCCACTGCCAAGAACATCATCTATGGTCATCTGACCAAAGGATAGTATGGCCGTGTGAGTGCTCTGGAAACATCCAAGCAAGTCTGGGACTGGCTCTCCAAGGTCAACGAAGGCGTCTCAACCCAGAGAGATCAAAGAATCGGTGTCCTTCGCAACCTCTTCAACCGCTTCAAGAGAAACGACAATGAGAATGTCCAGCTCATGTTTGACTGCCTCACTGACATCACAAATGAGCTTCGAGCTCTCGGCGCTACTGAGATCACAAAGCATGAAATCGTCAAGACACTCCTGAGATCACTTGACACCTCGTTTGACACCCTAGCCCTGATGATTCTAGAACGTCCTGACTTCAAGACACTCGATCCATCTGACATACTTGAAAGGCTCAACACACATGAGTTTCAGCTTTCTGAGAAAAGAGACATCTACGGTCCCAACTATGGGCGAACTCGCGCCTTGAAGGCAAAATCTGTTTCCTCATCTGATGAAGAATCTGACTGCAGTTCTGATGATCCTGAAGACATTGGAAGGGAGCTTGCTATGCTTGTGAAGAAGTTCCAGAGATTCACCAAGAAGAAACACTTCAGAAAGTCTTCACGATCAAGCTCAAGAAATGATGAAGCTTCTGCTCATGACTACAAGAATAGAACATGCCACAAGTGCAAGAAACCTAGTCACTACATCTCTGAGTGTCCACAGTGGGACAATGAGAACAAGAAGAAGAAGAAGAAGAAGAAGAAGAAGAGCAAGGAGTATGATTCTGATGACAAGAAGAAGAAGAAATACTCAAAGTCTTCTTCCAAGTCTTCCTCAAAGTCTTCATCACACAAGAAGAGCTCATCTGGCAAGGCCCACGCGTTTGTCGGCAAGGAAATGGATTCAGAGGAGGAGTCTGGTTCTGAGGAGGCAGAGGTGGAGTCTGAGGAGGAGTCCGATTCTGGCGTTGCAAGTCTGGCTACAGCCTACGTTGCCAAGTCCATCTTCAACACTAAAGACAATGACTCCGTCACCAACACCGATGCTAATGACAAGGACAACTCCACTCCCACCTACTGCTTCATGGCACGCGGTGCCAAGGTAAACTCACGCACCACTCACTATCAAACATCAAGTGAAGATGACTCTGATTGTGGTTCCAAACCCAGCTACAAAACACTTGCTAAAATTGCAACTGAACAATAGAAAGCTATGGAACATATTCAAAAACTATTAGACAAAAGTGATGACCTGTTAGACGCTGAAATGACTCGATCTCAGTCCTTAATTGAAGACATAAAAAATCTTCACGTTAAGTATGAGGAACTTGAAAGTCGTCATGAAACTCTCTCAACAACTCATGAAAAGCTTTCCTATGATTATCTTCAAAGGAAGCAAGATCTTGAGAAATTGAGAGCGGCTCATGAAGATCTTCAAAAGGAAAACGATTCATTTCGTGCCAAACAGATCAGTTCCGCTCAGGAAGGATTTGAACCACCATGTCTTAAATGCATTGAGCGTGATAACGCTACTTCTGTTGCTGAATGTTCTACTGCTGCTACGGTTGCAATATCTTCAACTGCTGATGTGGTAACTAACCCCTCTGCTGAGGATGCCACTGCTATTGCTGATGAGAATGCTAGGTTGAAGACATTGCTTGAAACAGGGATGTTCAAAAGTCTCAAAGGGCATCAGACACTATGTGATGTCCTCAAAAGGAAGATCCTGAACCGAAACCCTAGGAAAGAGGGTGTTGGGTTTGAAAGGAAAATGAATGCTGATGGCTCTTACTGGAAACCTGAGCAGTACCCCAAAACCACATGGGTTGCTACAAAGGAACCTTCAGCGGATCCATCCACCCTATCTGGCTTCACTTGTGCTAATCCCATTGTTATTGATGAATCCTTTGATGCAAACTATAAACTGTTTAAGAATCAGAATGGTGAAGTGTTTGCTAGGTATATTGGTACTAACTGCAGGAATGGGCCGCCTATGAACAAAGTCTGGGTGCCGAAAAGATGTTTGGAGAATCTTCCTGTGAATGTCGTCATGACACCACACATGAAGAAGACAAACCCCAGACCACAGGCTTCATATGGTCCAAAGGCTTCATACAGACAGAGGACTCACCTGAGTCACACTAATGCAAATGTTTTGCAGGGAAACCTTACTCAGGTCTATGAATATGAGCGCGTTTCATCAAACCGCCATGTTCATAAGACCAATAACTACTCTGCTTATTCGTATGAGTACTATTGTCCACCTGCAAGACTTTTTGCTAGGGCTCCAAAGCCAAAGTTCTCAGATGCTGCACTTAGACTCATTGCTTCGAAGCCACCCTTGAAGATGTGGGTGGCTAAGAAAGCTTAACTCTCTTTTGTAGGGAAAGGTCTCCAGCCGAAAACCAAAATCGTCTGAAGCTATTGCTGGGGACCATAAACATCTTGTAGGGCGCAAGATCAAATGCCCAAATGGTCTTATTATGTATTTTGTTCCTGAGTCACTTGCTACTTGCCCTATCAGTCCTAACCTTGATCTAAGCTTTCATAATCCACTTGCTCATCAAATGTTTATGCTTCAAAATTCTCTTCGTGAAGCCTATCCCCCTAACTGCACTGTAGGGTACGACACCAGCTGCTTTAGAATGGATTATTGATAGTGGGTGTACTAATCACATGACTGGCAAGCGAAGTCTTCTTATGGACTCAACCTTACGTCCATCTGACAAAAGTCACATCACATTTGCTGACACTGGTAAAAGCAAGGTATTGGGTCTAGGTAGAGTTGCAATCTCAAGGGATCAACACATGGATAAAGTCATGCTTGTTGAATCCCTTGGTTTCAACTTAATGTCTGTCTCAATGCTTTGTGATTTAAACATGATTGTGATGTTTGGAAAATATTGTTGCCTTGTTCTAATGGAATCTGACAAGTCTCTAGTTTTTTAAGGGTATCGGAAAGATGATATGTACGTGGTAGATTTCTCAGCAGGACCACAACTTGTCGTATGCCTTCTAGCAAAAGCTTCAGAATGTTGGCTCTGGCATCGGAGGCTAGGGCATGCTGGCATGAGAAACTTGCACACTCTTGATACTTTGGGCATCACACATGAATTCTCAGCTCCGTACACGCCGCAGCAGAATGGAGTTGTGGAACGCAAGAACAGAACACTTATTGAGATGGCCCAGACGATGCTTGATGAATACAAGACTCCAAGAAAATTCTGGCCTGAAGCCATTGATACTGCATGCCATATCATCAACCGTGTTTATCTTCACAAGCTTCTCAACAAGACATCCTATGAGCTCCTTACTGTCAAGAAGCCAAATGTCAGTTACTTCAGAGTATTTGGTGCCAGGTGCTGGATCAAGGATCCACATCACACTTCAAAATTTGCACCGAAAGCACATGAAGGTTTTATGCTTAGATATGGAAAGGATTCGCACTCCTACAGAGTCTTCAACCTCTTTCACTATAAAGTGGTTGAAACTGTGGATGTGCGGTTCGATGAGACTAACGGCTCGCAAAGAGAGCACCTGCCAAATGTGCTAGATGAAGTTCCATCCAGTGAATCAATCAAACTTATGGGAACTGGAGAAATCATACCATCTGAAGCTCAGCCTGAAGAGGAACTTATCATCTCCGCACCTGATCAACCTGAAGACAATGCTCAGCCTGAAGACAATCCTTCTAATAATGACAATGATCAGCAAGAGCAAAATCTTCGTCCTGTACATCCTCGTGTTGCAAATGAAGTACATATTGAGAGAATAATTGATAGCATCAATGCACCAGGTCCCCTCACTCGTTCAAGGGAAACACAGCTAGCAAATTTCTATAGGCACTTCGCATTCGTCTCAATATCTGAACCCAAGAAAGTTGATGAAGCCTTCATGGAACCTGAATGGATTCAAGCTATGCAAGAAGAGCTTCAACAGTTTGAGCTGAATAATGTATGGGAACTGGTTAAGCGTCCTGATCCTCGTAAGCACAATATAATAGGCACTAAATGGATATATCGCAACAAGCAAGATGAGCATGGTCAAGTTGTCAGAAACAAAGCTCGTCTCGTTGCTCAAGGATACACTCAAGTTGAAGGGATTGACTTTGATGAAACATTTGCTCCTGTGGCTAGGCTTGAAGCCATATGCATACTGCTGGCCTATGCAAATCATCATAACATTCTTCTGTATCAAATGGATGTGAAGAGCGCTTTTCTCAATGGCAAGATTGAAGAAGAAGTGTATGTTGCACAATCGCCTGACTTTGAAGATCCAAAACATCCTGACATGGTGTACAAGCTCAACAAGGCACTGTATGGCCTCAAACAAGCCCCTCGGGCTTGGTATGACACACTCAAAGACTTCCTGAAGAGCAAAGGCTTCAAACCTGGTTCCCTCGACCCCACTCTCTTCACGAAGACATATGATGGTGAACTGTTTGTGTGCCAAATATATGTGGATGACATTATCTTCGGCTGCACCAATCAGAAATATAGTGAAGAGTTTGGATATATGATGCAAGAGAAATATCAGATGTCCATGATGGGTGAGCTGAAGTTCTTCCTTGGTCTTCAAATACGTCAGCAACGCAACGGCATCTTTATATCTCAAGAGAAATACCTCAAAGATTGCCTGAAGAAACTTGGGATGCAAGATTGCAAAGGCTTCACGACGCCAATGCCAGCCAAACATCATCTGGGTCCTGAAGACAATGGTAGAGAGTTTGATCAACAGGTATACCGCTCCATGATTGGTTCCTTGCTTTATTTATGTGCATCTATGCCAGATATCATGCTTAGTGTTTGCATGTGTGCCCGGTTCCAAGCGGCACCAAAGGAATCGCATCACTTAGCTGTGAAGCGAATTCTCAGATATTTGGCTCACACCCCAACACTAGGATTATGGTATCCAAAGGGCTTAGAGTTTGATCTAGTTGGATTCTCGGATGCTGATTATGCTGGTGACAAGGTGGATCGCAAGTCTACATCAGGCACATGTCATTTTCTGGGACGATCACTTGTATGTTGGTCTTCAAAGAAGCGGAACTATGTATCTCTCTCCACTGCTGAATCTGAATACATTGCTGCTGGATCTTGCTGCGCTCAGCTTCTATGGATGAAGCAAACACTCAAAGACTATGGCATTCATCTGAAGCAAGTGCCACTCTACTGCGACAACGAAAGCGCCATCAAGATTGGCAACAACCCAGTTCAGCACTCGAAGACAAAGCACATTGAAATTCGTCATCACTTTCTCAGAGATCATGTTATGAAGGAAGATATTGATATCATACACGTCAACACTGAAGAGCAATTGGCAGATATCTTCACCAAGCCCTTGGATGAGAAGAGGTTTTGCAAGTTACGGTGTGAGCTAAATATCTTGGAATCCTCAAATGTCCTGTGATCAGGCACACATCCTAACACTTAAGCATGTTGATGACATAGATGTGCAACACACGAAGTAAAGTATATCTTCAATCAATGAAGACTTACATTCTGAGTGTGAATACATTAACGTGGAATTTGACTTCGGAGCGCCACGATAATTGTGCGCCATGTCTGGGTCTAATACTTCCTATACGGTGGGTAACGCCACCACCAAATTCTTATGTTTGAAGTGTTTTACTCATGGCGTTACATTTGCTATGTCTTCACATTTGGTTTGTCTTCAATTTCAACTTGTCTTCATGATTATCTTCACTATGTTGATTTGATTGTCTTCTGATATATACATATTAGTGTTCTGTCCTCTACAGCATTCACTTATAGCTACGTCTTCCTTGTTGAATCTTTTGAACTAAGTGAATGTGATCGGACCCTAATCTCTCTATGCTTTCTATCTCAAACTCTATCTGTCCAAATCATATGCATTCTATTGAAACTGTCGAATGTCTTCTCTGCGTCCTTGTCAGCAGAAGATACATAGACAAACATTAAGTCTATTTTAAATGCTCTATCCTTATTGCCTGAAATCCGGAGAAGCTGGAACGACCATCTGACAGTTCGGGCGGGCGTGGGAACGTGGGACAACTCCAAGTATGTTGCATGTTTGCCATGTGCCCCTCAGATGTGAACCGCCAGGGGCACCTGCGTAATTACGTTGTGCCGCATACTTCCTTATAAATACATGTCCCCTGCGGTCAAGAAAACCTTCTTCCACCTCTCCACCTCATCAAAACCCTAGCGCCACCGCTAGCTCTTGACGACACCGGCGACGAAGCGCTTAGCTGCCGCGACTTCACCGACGCCGTCCTCACGCCGGCCGCGGTCATCGTCCTCTCCGCTGCCGCCGTAGGTGTCCTGCGTCACCAAGTTAGGGCACGGTGGATTGAACTGCTTGGTCTCCTACTCTTCCCATCTAGCAGTTCATCATGTGGTAAGTAAAACTCTCTTTTTACCATCTTTTTTATCCTAAAAGATTCATCCTGTTTACCAAAAGTGGTTTCTGCCTACTCAATGTTAGATCTATCATGTCTGCATCTCATATAATGCCTAGTATATTCACTTAAGCTTCATAACGAGTTAGATTCCTCACTTGTACCTATTCCTGGATTCGTACAAATCTGGAACCAACTTCAAACACATAAGTGAATGTCTTTGCACCATGAGGTCAATGTCTTCAAACTGATTTATCTTCAAAATCTTCTGAGAATGCATATGACCTCTCCCCTTCCCTCACATCTCTAATGTTGTCAAAGGTACATGTCCGTGGGAGAATCCCTTGGTTCTCATAGTCTGCATTCGTTTGCAGAATTCTTACAGCATCACATTAACTCTCCCGAAGCCAGTTCCTGTTTGACCAGCAAGCGGAAGCCTTTGAAGCCTTTGAACGTGTTGAAGCCATTCAGTTTGAAGTTCATGGCTACAGAGAAATCAGCAAGGAAGGGTGGCAGACAGCGTCGAGGGGGAACATCAAGAGATCTGCCTGATGACCTCTCAGAGTTGTACAAGACAGATCCAGAAGAGGATTACAATCAGCGCAAGACATGAATCCAATGGATTCGAAGATATTGGGCCGAACAATGGTTTAAATACAAGTTTGTGACCCAGGAGTATACTAAGAAGAATGCCATCAAGAGTCCTTGGGGTGACATTCTCTTCCGGAGCCTTCCACCCAAGACCAGAGTTGAAGCTATTGCTCAGGGTTTCTATCCCTGTATGGTCCGTGGACCACAGCCTGAAAATGCCATCACTGCTCTGGTGTCGTGACGATAATCTCTTCAAGAGCAACTTCCAGCACGCAAAGGCATCGGCCAAGGAAAACAAGAAGTCATTGGGACTAGACTTCAACCCTGGTCCTTCTGCTCCCCGGGCTAACGGCACACGCGATGCTGAACCTAATATCATCAGACCTTTCTACAACCTTGATGGCCTTATCACTCACATTTCTGTTCAAGGTGCCAAAGTGGATCATTCTGATGATGATGCTGACACTGATGAAGCCCCAACTCCTACTCCAAAGCCACAGAAGCAAAAGAAGGCTAAAGCTTCAAAGTCAGCTGCTCCTCCAAAAGCTTCACGTGCGAAGCCACTGGCTACTGCACCTCCTGAAGACAGTGTGCAGTCTGAAGATCTATCACGTATCTCCAAGAAGATGGAGATGAAAAAGAATACTGATCAGGCATTGACCCCTGCTACCATTCTGCGAGACGAACACATTGATCTGTCCAGTGATGAAGATCTTGCAGATGACGCTCTTGAGCAACTGATTAAGAGTAAGGAAGAAGCAAAAATCTTCAATGATTTGCCTCTCTTTAACGTGGCAATCATCCACAACTTCATTGATAAGTGGTTTGAAACCCCTAATCTCAGTTTTGAAGATCTGCAACTTCCAATTGGCCTCAGCGTCTCTTTCACTGGCGCCATTGCTTCTGAGCTAGCTCTAGCTCAGCGCATCGTTGAACTGAAGCACAAGATCAACTATGAGAAAGCCCAGTTCAAGAAGCACATGGCAAAGCTCAGTGTGCAAGATGTCAAAAACTTTAAGGTTATGCTGCACGAGCTCAAGGAAGCTTTTCTCAAGAAACGAGAAGAAGCTAAAGGTTCTCGTGAGCGCATGAAGAGTCTGGCTGACAAGTGCGTGCAAGCCTACAATGAAGCTGAGAAGCGCAAGGCTCTTGGGCGTCCTGGCATCGACGCCAAAATGGCTGCAAAGAAGAAGAAGCCATCGACTGACAAATCTGCACCTTCAAGGCGGGAAGAACCTCGCATTGTCTTCCCAAGCAGCATGTCCGGCTCGAAGCCAAAGGTCAAGTCAACCGTTTCAGAACTGAAGAAGACAAGGGCTGCCGAGGCTGAAGCCAGAAAGAGGAAAAATCCTAAAGCTTCTGATGTCGCTCCCTCCAAGAAGAAGCGCAAAACCAAGAAAGATCGGGCTGCTACCACAGAGCCCCTTGTTGTCGAGCCCATCTTGGTTGCTCGTCCTGACTCTTTGCATCAAGAACGACGGATGGTAGTTCATGAGCCTGCTTCCACAGAGGCTCCTGAAGCTGAAGACATTCCAGCAGTTGACCCCACCGCTGCTGAAGACATTGGTCACCATGACAATGTTGAAGATGATGTAGTTCTTCCTCAGATCAAGCACAACTTGGCATCATCGCCTGTTCTCACGAACAGCGAACTCATCAGCATTAGTCGTCCTCTGACGCCAATTGCTCAGGATGCATCATGGGCTGATCACCCACAACAACAAGACACCCCGAGTACTCCCCAACAACAAGTCACCCCACCAGTGCAAGAAGAAGAAGATGATTTTGAGGCCCAGCCAACTCCATCTCCACAGGCGTCGCCAGCGTTACGCAGGCTTCGCAAAGGACCAAGTCCCCAGGTCCCTCTTTCGAGCGTTCCAGAAGGAGAAGTGCACCACCAATCTGTTGCACGTCAAGTGTTCCTAGAAGCCACTCCTACTATGAATGTCTCCGAGTCTGAAGCTAAAGTTGCTGAAGACAATCCGGCTGCATCAGCCAAAGAACGTGTCCCTACTCCCCCATCACTGAAGAAGTTGTTCCTGAAGTGAACGTGTCGGTGCCCGACCCTCCAGCTCCTCAAGTGGAGGTTGAGAATCCTGAGGCTGCCACCACTAATACCACTAAAGCCAATGACGTGGTCATGGCTGAAGACAATGTGGAGCCTGCACCAAACACTGTGCCAGAAGCCAATGAAGCCAATGATGCACCTGCAACAGATGTGCAGCCTGACGCCTCTGTTGATACCACTGCTCCTGTTCCGCCACCAAGGCCACATACTATCGAGCAAGCATACAACTATGGCCAGCTTATCACTGTCAAATGGCCTCTTCTTGTTCCTCCACCTGCTGCTGGTCCCCAATTTGACTATCACGTCGAGCGCAGGCCTCAGGTTCAGAAGCCAATGCCAAGGCTGCCCAGGTTTCCAGGCACTGCATCTGCACCCGGATCATTCAATATCAATGGCTTCAAAGCACACAACACCTTCTTTGATAGCGCCAAGAACCCCTACTCTAAGGCAAGAATATCTTCTGATCGGTTCTGGAGCTATCAGCAGCGCAGTTATTACTCATGCATCTTATACAATTAAGGTCGCATTTTTCCACATATGCGTCTTAACACTGAAGCCATAACTGGTCTGCCCTGTTTGGAAGAAGCGCTGGATTTCTTCAGAGAGTCTGGCTTGTTGCAGTTCGTCACTGACAAGGAGCACTGGAACGAAGAATTTCTGCTCTAATTCTATGCCACTCTTCATATTCGTGGCTACAACAGGGATCCGAAGACTTGGATCCTTGAGTGGATGACAAGCAATGTTCATCATGAAGCCAAAGCCTGTGATGTCATTGAGCTCACTGGCCTGCCCACTCCAGGTGATCTTTATGAACCTGGTTGTCAGCTTCACGGTGCTGCTATGGAAAGCATTTTTCACAAGCCCGAACCCAACATGAGTCAGATGCTTAGCATGATGAAGCCTTTGCCTCCCGATGCTGAATATCCTAAGGAGTTCTTTGTTGAAGACCTTGAGTATCTGCCATGTACTATCTATCACATTATAAGGAGAACTCTCTGGCCCATCAAAGGACATTCTCCACATGCAAAGCTTGAAGGTGCAATGAAGTCTTTGGTCTTCCATATTCTTCATGGCAAAAGCTTCAATGCACAAGACTTCTTCATACGCCAACTTGCTGCATCAGGATATGATCTCTTTGGCTTGAAGTTTTACGCTCCATGGATTATGCGTCTGATCAAACTACACTCAGCTGTCACCTATCAGCCCTCTGCTCGCAATCATCTAATTTTTCTGCCTGACGTCGGTATGTCAGTTGAAGCCATCTATTCACAGCCTGCCAAGGAGCCCCTTAGTCTTCAAAATGCTGATAATCAAAGCTTCTCACAACACATTGAAGGAGTCCCAGCAGTCCCTCGTGTTTATCCTCTGGCTGGTACTACCCATGCACCTCATCGTGCCCTCACTGAAGCCACTGAAAGCACCATTGCACAACGGCCTAAGAAGCGATCTCGTGTTCTCAATGACCGAGAGCTTCTGGTTGCCCTTCATCAGAAATAGGATAAGCATCATGACTGGCTGAAGCGCCAAATGAAAAGCCTCTTGGTGGACGTAAACAGGATTCGCAACCTTGCCACCAAGAATGCCTTTGTCGCCCATGAAACTTGTCGGCGTACATGGAAAGGGCTGACGCTTATGTGTTCTAAAGATGATCTTCAAGATGATGGCTTCTCTGAACACTTCAAGTTTGACTCAACACCTCCGAGAAGGACTGTGATGCGGCGTACTCTGTCTCTTGAAGACTCTGAGTTCTCCTCCTCTGCTGCAACAGTGAATGCACGTGTCATCGATGATGAAGACGATGCTACTTCACCACCTTCAGCGCGAATCGACACTGCACCAAGTTCGTCTGCACCGCCAACCAACACCGACGACCCTGCTGCTTCACCAACTCCTCATGGGAACGAGTAGGTGCTCTATGTCTTAAAACCTTTTTGGTCCTTACTGACAAAAGGGGGAGAAGCATATGAGTTTGATAGTCTTCAAGCGGGTCCATATGGGCGGTGGTTTTATATTTTGCCTAGTGTTTACAACTCTCGCTTTTTGATACATTTGGTTCTTTGAGTTGTAACACTTAAACTCGATGGTCGTCTGCTACTTATTTGCTATTCTGTGATGCGATGATAAATTCCGCATGTGCGATGATAACTTCCGCACTTAGGTCATTCTGCAGACGTCCATTTTTCATTATGCATGTCATTATCTTCACATACTTTTCATGCATGATGAATTGTCGTCATAAGTTGAAGAGGATCTCCACAAGTACAACCTGCCATGTGCATTTGCATTCCAAAAGCAAATTACTTATATGCACATCTTCAGGGGGAGCCTTTGCCACTTATGAAGACAATACCTAAATCCTTTACATTTCACATACTTTTATCCCCGTTGAAAACTTCAACCAGTTTTTCATCAATCACCAAAAAGGGGGAGATTGTAAGTGCATCTAGTGCCACCCCTAGTTGGTTTTGGAGTATTGACGACAAACCTGGTTGAGGGACTAATGTGTTTGTGAGAATTACAGGATAACGCAGGTAGTAGTCCCTCATTGATTCGGTTTATCTACCGGAGATGACCCCTAAAAATGTATGAAGACATTGAAGACAATGGTGGTATGTGAAGATATTCACATTGAAGACTATGACAAGAGACGACATTGCGTGAAGACTATGGGGCACGAAGACTTAGTTGTTTCGTTGTCTCCTTTTCTTCTTTGGTGAGTCATAGGAACCACCGTACTGTTAAGTGGGGTCCAAGTGAACAAAGTCAGAGTGACTGAAGTGATGCTCAACCAAAATCCTATGTCTTCGAGCGAAGACAATGAGAGCAAATCTTATCCAGAGCTGGATGAGTCAGCTTTGCTTGTAGCCCAAGTAAAGTTGCCGTGTGTGTTTGAAATCTGACCATTGGAACACGTGTCAGTTCCTTAGTGACCCAGGGTCATTTCGGACAAATCAGGTCGGGTTGCCTAGTGGCTATAAATAGCCCACCCCCTATAACCATAAACGGTTGGCTGCTCAGAGTTAGTGTACGGCTTTTGTCGTTTGAGAGCAACCCACCTCGAAGCCTTTGAGAGAGAATTCCTTGCGAGGATAAAGCCCTAACCACCCAGAGCCAAAGAGTGTTAGGCATCACTGAAGTCTTCATGTCTGTGTGATCTGAAGACTTACTACACTTGAGGACTGTGAATCCTCCAGCCGGTTAGGCGTCGCGTTCTGAGCATCCAAGAGTCATTGTGGATCACCGGTGAACGAAGTCTGTGAAGGTTTGGGAGTCTACCTTGAAGACTTGCCAGAGTGATTGGGCGAGGACTGGGTGTCCTTAGCTCAAGGGGAATAAGGTGAACACGCGGTCTTCTGAGTTGAATCTCAGCCTCCCTAACCAGACGTACAGTTGTCACAGCAATTGGAACTGGTCCAACAAATCATTGTCTTCAACGAGTCACTGGTTTCGTCCTTCCCGTTCCTTTACTTACTGTTGGCCCTGGTGAAGTCATTGTATGATTGCATTATCTTTTGTCTTCACTGAGTAACTGATTGTTCTGATTGTCTTCACACTATCTTCCTACCTGATCTATACTGCCTAGCTGCTATTAGTCATTGTGCTTTCACTTCATTGAATACTTGACTATGGCTTTCTTAGTGTAGTCTACCTTCCGCTGCATGGTAATAGGTTTATTTCTATCGTTTGTCTTCGAAACTTCTATGTTTTGAAGACTTTCATAAAAATCGCCTATTCACCCCCCTCTAGTCGATCACTAGCACTTTCAGTATCATGCATAGCAGAAGTGGCATCATCAATAACATGCGACATATCAGAATCAATAGCAGAAGCAGGTTTAGGTGTCGCAAGCTTACTCAAAACAGAAGGTGAATCAAGTGCAGAGCTAGATGGCAGTTCCTTACCTCCCCTCGTAGTTGAGGGATAAATCTTGGTTCTTGGATCTTTCAAGTTCTTCATAATGATAAGCAGATATAAATCCCAAGTGACTCAAAGAATAGAGCTATGGTCCCCGGCAACGGCGCCAGAAAATAGTCTTGATAACCCACAAGTATAGGGGATCGCAACAATTTTTGAGGGTAGAGTATTCAACCCAAATTTATTGATTCGACACAAGGGGAGCCAAAGAATATTCTCAAGTATTAGCAGCTGAGTTGTCAATTCAACCACACCTGGAAATTTAATATCTGCAGCAAGGTATTTAGTAGCAAAGTAATATGATAGTAGTGGTAGCGGTAGCAAAAGGTAATGATAACAAAAGGTAATGTTTTTGGTGTTTTGTAGTGATTGTAACAATAGCAACGGAAAAGTAAATAAGCGAAGAACAATATATGGAAAGCTCGTAGGCAATGGATCGGTGATAGAGAATTATGTCGGATGTGGTTCATCATGTAACAGTCATAACCTAGGGTGACACAGAACTATCTCCAATTCATCAATGTAATGTAGGCATGTATTCCGAATATAGTCATACGTGCTTATGGAAAAGAACTTGCATGACATCTTTTGTCCTACCCTCCCGTGGCAGCGGGGTCCTAGCGGAAACTAAGGGATATTAAGGCCTCCTTTTAATAGAGTACCGGACCAAAGCATTAACACATAGTGAATACATGAACTCCTCAAACTACGGTCATCACCGGGAGTGGTCCCGATTATTGTCACTTCGGGGTTGCCGGATCATAGGACATAGTAGGTGACTATAGACTTGCAAGATAGGGTCAAGAACACTCATATATTGATGGAAACATAATAGGTTCAGATCTGAAATCATGGCACTCGGGCCCCAGTGACAAGCATTAAGCATAGCAAAGTCATAGCAACATCGATCTCAGAACATAGTGGATACTAGGGATCAAACCCTAACAAAACTAAGTCGATTACATGATAAATCTCATCCAACCCATCACCGTACAACAAGCCTACGATGGAATTACTCACGCACGGCGGTGAGCATCATGAAAGTGGTGATGGAGGATGGTTGATGATAACGACAGCGACGGATTCCCCTCTCCGGAGCCCCGAACGGACTCCAGATCAGCCCTCCCGAGAGGTTTTAGGGCTTGGCGGCGGCTCTGTATCGTAAAACGCGATGAATCCTTCTCCTTGATTTTTTTCTCCCCGAAAGTGAATATATAGAGTTGGGGTTGAGGTCGGAGGAGCTCCAGGGGGCCCACGAGGTAGGGGCGCGCCCAGGGGGGCAGGCGCCCCCCCACCCTCGTGGCTAGGGTGTGGGCCCCTGGTCTTGATCTTTTGCCAGTATTTTTTTATTATTTCCAAAAAGACACTCCGTGGAGTTTTAGGTCATTCCGAGAACTTTTGTTTATGCACATAAATAACACCATGGCAATTCTGCTGAAAACAGCGTCAGTCCGGGTTAGCTCCATTCAAATCATGCAAGTTAGAGTCCAAAACAAGGGCAAAAGTGTTTGGAAAAGTAGATACGACAGAGACGTATCATTGTTCTAAAGGAGTCTCAAAAAAATATAAGTAAAGCATTAGAGATCAATTATTTCTATAAAAGAAAACCACCACCGTGCTCTAAAAGATATAAGTGAAGAACTAGAGCAAAACTATATAGCCCAAAAGATATAAGTGAAGTACATAGTGTATTCTAATAAATTCCCAATCATGTGAGTCTCTCTCAAAAGGTGTGTACAGAAAGGATGACTGTGGTAAACTAAAAAGCGAAGACTCAAATCATACAAGACGCTCCAAGCAAAACACATATCATGCGGTGAATAAAAATATAGCTCCAAGTAAAGTTACCGATAGACGAAGATGAAAGAGGGGATGCCTTCCGATGCATCCCCAAGCTTAGGCTTTTTGGTGTCGTTGAATTTTACCTTGGGGTGACATGGGAATCCCCAAGCTTAGTATCTTGCCAGTCCTTGTTCCATAATCCATCAAATCTTTACCCAAAACTTGAAAACTTCACAACACAAAACTCAAAATAGAAAATCTCGTAAGCTCCATTAGCGAAAGAAAAGAAAACACCACTTCAAGGTACTGTAATGAACTCATTCTTAATTTATATTGGTGTTAAAACTACTGTATTCCAACTTCTCTATGGTTTATAAACTCTTTTACTAGTCATAGATTCATCAAAATAAGCAAACAACACACGAAAAACAGAATCTGTCAAAAACAGAACAGTCTGTAGTAATCTGTAGCTAACGCAAACTTCTGGAACCCCAAAAATTCTAAAATAAATTTCTGGACGTGAGGAATTTATCTATTAATCATCTGCAAAAAGAATTAACTAAATAGAACTTTCCAAATAAAAATGGCATCAATTCTCGTGAGCGCTAAAGTTTTTGTTTTTTACAGCAAGATCAAAAAGACTTTCCCCAAGTCTTCCCAACAGTTCTACTTGGCACAAACACTAATTAAACACAAAAAACACAGCCAAAACAGAGGCAAGATAAATTATTTATTACTAAACAGGAGCAAAAAGCAAGGAATAAAAATAAAATTGGGTTGCCTCCCAACAAGCGCTATCGTTTAACGCCCCTAGCTAGGCATGAAAGCGAAGATAGATCTAGGTATTGCCATCTTTGGTTTTAGGGAAGAAAAGAGCAAACTTATTATCTATGGCATTAATCTTTCTATTTTTGATAAATCACATGGTTGTTAATGGTAGAAGAAAGATTAAGCATTTCACAGAAATTTACATCTAAGCTAGCTTTCATCTCTTTGATAGATTCGTTTTGGTAGGAGAGCAAAAGAGATGTAGATTCAACTTTCTCATTCATGGGGTGCCCAAATATGGTTTTCATCTTTTCATAAGTATCTACGGAATCCCCTTCAAGAAAACCTTCTTCAAAATGGAATCTAGGACATGCTTAAACGAAGAAGGTAGGGCAATATAAAAGCTCTTTAAGTAAATTTCAATTTGGTATTGGGGCACATAGCTGGCCCGGATCCTTAATAGTCTATCCCAAGCATCTTTCAAAGATTCATCGAGTAAATAACGAAAAATTCCAGAATCATCTTCGTCAAAATTATTAAGATTCTCATTGATAACTTTGGTAGGTCTTTCCATAGCATCATTTTTTATGAGTTTAGAGAGAATAGAAGGATTGCCAAAAGTACTAAAACTCGGGAGAGAACCCCCAACCCTTTTTTATTCTGACATGGCGAAAGAAAAGAGAGCGGAAAAGAGAGGGCAAATAAAACGGCAAGGGTGAAGTGGGGGGAGGAAAATGAGAGGCAAATGGCAAATAATGTACTGCGAGGGATAAGAGTTTGTGATGGGTACTTGGTATGTCTTGACTTGTGCTTGACTTGACTTGGCGCGAATCTCCCCAGCAATGGCGTCAGAAATCCTTCTTGCTACCTCTTGAGCACTGCGTTGGTTTTCCCTTGAAGAGGAAAGGGTGATGCAGTAAAGTAGCGTAAGTATTTCCCTCAGTTTTTGAGAACCAAGGTATCAATCCAGTAGGAGATCACGCTCAAGTCTCATGCACCTACACAAACAAATAAGAACCTCGCAACCAACGCAATAAAGGGGTTGTCAATCCCTACACGGTCACTTACGAGAGTGGGATCTGATAGATATGATAAGATAATATTTTTGGTATTTTTATGATAAAGAGAAATAAAGATGCAAAGTAAAATAAACGGCAATAGAAATAACTAAGTATTGGAAGATTAATATGATAGAAGATAGACCCGGGGGCCATAGGTTTCACTAGTGGCTTCTCTCAAGAGCATAAGTATTACGGTGGGTAAACGAATTACTGTCGAGCAATTGATAGAATTGAGCATAGTTATGAGAATATCTAGGTATGATCATGTATATAGGCATCACGTCCGAGACAAGTAGACCGAAACGATTATGCATCTACTACTATTACTCCACACATCGACCGCTATCCAGCATGCATCTAGAGTATTAAGTTCATAAGAACAGAGTAATGCTTTAAGTAAGATGACATGATGTAGAGGGATAAACTCATGCAATATGATATAAACCCCATCTTTTTATCCTCGATGGCAACAATACAATACGTGTCGATTCCCTTTCTGTCACTGGGATCGAGCACCGCAAGATTGAACCCAAAGCTAAGCACTTCTCTCATTGCAAGAAAGATCAATCTAGTAGGCCAAACCAAACTGATAATTCGAAGAGACTTGCAAAGATAAACCAATCATACATAAAAGAATTCAGAGGAGAATCAAATATTGTTCATAGATAATATGGATCATAAACCCACAATTCATCGGATCTCGACAAACACACCGCAAAAGAAGATTACATCGAATAGATCTTCAAGAAGATCGATGAGAACTTTGTATTGAGATCCAAAGAGAGAGAAGAAGCCATCTAGCTAATAACTATGGATCCGAAGGTCTCAAGTAAACTACTCACACATTACCGGAGAGGCCATGGAGTTGATGTAGAGGCCCTCCGTGATCGATGCCCCCTCCGGTGGAGCTCCGGAAAAGGCCCCAAGATGGGATCTCTCGGGTACAGAAGGTTGCGGCGGTGGAATTAGGTTTTCGTGGTGCTCCTGGATGTTTGGGAGTACGTGGATATATATAGGAGGAAGAAGTACGTCGGTGGAGGAACGGAGGGCCCACGATGGTGGAGGGCGCGCCCAGGGGGGTAGGTGCGCCCCCTGCCTTGTGGCTTCCTCCGTTGTTTCTTGACGCACACTCCAAGTCTCCTGGATCACGTTCGTTGAGAAAATCACGTTCCCGAAGGTTTCATTCTGTTTGGACTCCGTTTGATATTCCTTTTCTTCGAAACCCTAAAATAGGCAAAAAAAATACAGCAATTTGGGTTGGACCTCCGATTAGTAGGTTAGTCCCAAAAATGATATAAAAGTGTAAAATAAATCCCATTAACATCCAAAATAGATAATATAATAGCATGGAGCAATCAAAAATTATAGATACGTTAGAGACGTATCAACTCTCGCGGAAGCAAAACCGTGACTCTCGCGAAAGGAAAAAACAAAAAACGTGTTTTTTCCCGTTTCCGAGAGGCACGACCTTGACTCTCGCGGAAGCAAAACCGTGACTCTCGCGAAAGAAAAAAACAGAAAACACGTTTTTTCTGTTTTCGAGAGGCACGGCCGTGACTGTCGCTAAAGCAAAACTGTGCCTCTCGCGGAAGCAAAACCATGACTCTAGCGAAAGGAAAAAAAAGAAAACGCTTTCTTCGTGCAATTTTTTTTTCGAAATTTGTTTTGATCAAAAAGCTAAGGAAGACCGGTGAAAAACCAAAACGTCGAAAAAACCCGGAAAAAACATTTAAATAGTCGAAAATGCATGCGGAAAAATAAAAAGAATAAAATCCGGAAGGAGCGCCTAGAGCGGGACACGTGGCGAATGGCTGAAAGCGCGCCAAGTGACGCTGATCGTTGCGAGGCTTCCGAAGGAGCGCTCGTTAACTAGTGGCTCCCCTTTAGAGCTGTCTGCTGACAGAGTATGAACTCTGAAGAAACAAATAAAGCAGGCCCAACCTAAGCCCACACGAAGACTAGAAAAGAGAAGAAACTAAAAGAGACCGCTAACACAGCCAGCAGCTCTCCAAGCCTTAATATCATCTCTGATTAGATCCAGCAACCTGTCAATGTTGCACGCCACATGCTCAAAAATTCTGGCATTCCGTTCCTTCCAAATCCTTCAGTGCAACAGTATGGTAATGGTGTCAAAATTGCGTCGATCGTTATTGGGAACCTCCTTTCGCGCAGTCAGCCACCAGTCTTCAGTAGTGATGAAACTATCATTCGGAATTCGAATATCAGCGCGCGTCCATTCCCTGAATTTCATCCAAACCTGTTGTGTGTAGGCACAATGCACAAAAAGGTGTGTACAGTCTTCATGAGCCGAGAGGCACAGCGGGCAGTTTCCATTAGAAGGCCAACCCCTACGCTCCAGGTTATCAGCAGTCAAGCACCTTTGATGTACCGCAAGCCACATAAAGAATTCTCGGAGGAGCCTTGGATCTCCAAATCGGCTTGTGGCAAGCAAAATGATTCTCAAGATTTTATTTTTTGGGGGAATGTCCTCAAGATTTTGTTGGAGAAAAATTGTAAGACTGTAAAGCATGTCATGTTGAACACTAACTAATGATGATGATCGTGGAGTAAATTACGTCTATAGTACCTGAACTTGACTCTAGGGTTCACTTTCATCACTGTATTCCAAAAGGGTCAAATTACGGTCATTGAGGTCGCAGAAATGCGTTCCTCTACGGTCAGCCCTACCGTATCCAATGTATTTTGCTAACGTGGCACATTTTGACCGGCCCTGCATCGTTGACTTGCTTACGTGCCAAGCGCATCTTTCTCACACAATCTTTTTGGCATCAGATCTAATGAAACTGAGCACCGCCCGTCCGTCTATGCCAACATGCTTTAGAGCCCGCGGCGAGCAGCACATCGCCTCCGGGCACTCTTGTGCAACGGCCTCTACTACCCACCGCCTTTCTCCTCGTCAGGCCAGAAGTCCCGCTCGGCTCGAGCTCCTCTCCTTCAATGCCCCGCTCTTTGTTGAGCAGTACGATGACGCGTTGCACCCGTACGAGGTTGCTACCATGCACGGCGAACTTTGGTGCATTTCCTCGCCCACCCCATGGAGCTCGATGACGTCGCCCCGCAGCGGCAGAAAATAACATGCGCGGGCAGCCGACGGTATGGAGTGCATGGTGTTTGGCGGGGCGATGCCGTACTTGAGCAAGTTGAAGTCCTCGCAGCTCTCCGTTCTGAGTCACCGCATATCTGCAGTCTCTGCACCATCAACCCATGTGACGTCTTCAACGAAGACGCAACCAACGGGGCGTCCGGCGTGCCGATGGATTACTGGTTGCAGGCTGGGGTTCAGCGACCAGTGCACAAACTACGAGTACGCCTGAGAGCTGCGAGGGTATGACGGCGTGGGCCTCCGGCAGGACGACGAGGTGAGGAGAGAGCAGGTTGCCAACCATGTCAGGCGATGTAGGCGGATCAGGTGTTGAGGAGCACGGCATGGTGTAAGGCTAAGTCGGCACTGTCGCAAACATGGTGCCGCTTGGTCACGCACGCAACCATGCATTTCTCAAACCAGGCCGACCTCCTCTGACGCCCGTCGGGTCAGTAAACTGAAGCAGCAACCCATGGTGACCTCCACAGCGGCGCTTGTACTTCCAACGAGGCGCATCGGGACAGTAACTTTCATGGTGCCAACGACGCTGATGAGCTTCAAGCTCGGCATGGTGCGGGAGTTGGGATTTGAAAGCATGAGAGTCTGGCCAACCAGCGCAGCAATTCGTTCGTGGGCCGCACGAGGCTTTCAGGAGCTCTGACGTGACACACTGACACTGAAGAGCTGCGGCAACGGTGGGAGTGTGGGGGTGTGGCGCAGCGATGGGCGCAGGTAAGGTGTTTGACAGAATTACAGAGAGAAATAGTGTAGTACAGTAGTAGTGAGAGAGGGGTATTAGCCACGTCAGCAAAAATAAAACTGATACGGTACTGGTGACCGTAGAGTGACACGCCTACCTCAGTGACCGTATTTTAAGCTTTTCTAAATACAGTGATGGAAGTGAACCCTATTAAGTTTAAGTATCATAGATGTAATTTACTTGATGATCGTGCATGTACCAACCATGGAGAGGTGCCTAATCTCCCTACGAGGATCAATAAGCTGTGTCGTGCTGCCTCGATGCCGCCGGGAGCCTCTATGGCGAGCTAGAGTACAAACTTCTTCCGCGACGCCTCTCATTCCCTAGTATCCGTTGGTTGCTAATAAAATACATGGAAAACTACAACATGATCGACAGATTGTTGAACGGCACCGTGATAGATCTACCTCAAGCTACCTGCCTCGCCACTTCTCTAGTTCTATCTTTTCTGTCTTCCATATTTAACTTCTGTGTTTCTCTCGACCTCTTCTGTGAGGTTGAGCAACCTCTTCTTCTGCTTCTATTTTTTGCACCCTCATTGATGTATCTTGGTGTACGTCAATTAAGGGCCGCATCACTGTAATATTCACCCCCTATCAATGGAAAGATATGCAATATGCGGATTCGCGAGAAAAATGTTTCTCTCGACCTTTTTTGCAATGAATGCTCTGGTCTATGACTGTTTCTCCACATGGAACATCAAGCCTGGTACTACTTCCATAAAAAAAAGAAACAATGTACTACTCTCTCCGTTTCTTTTTAGTCTGCATATAAAAATTGGTCAAAGTCAAACTTTGTAAAGTTTGACCGACTTTATAGAAAAAATATGAACATCTACAATACTAAAGCTATATGGTATGAAAATTAATTTCATGAAGCATCTACCAATATTGATTTCATATTATGAATCTTAATATATTTTTTCTAAAAACTTAGTCAAAGTTAACAAAGTTTGACTTTGATCAAATTTTATATACAGACTAAAAAGAAACGGAGAGAGTACTCTCTCTATCTCGAAATATAAGACGTTTTCTTAAACTATTTTGAGATAGAGGGAGTACTTGCGTATTTCTGAAGCACTATGTTTTGATAGCTCCACCAAACGAACAAGTTCAAAAATCCTAACTTTTCTAAATTTTTACCTTTCCTTGATAACAACCAATATTTCCTACATTTTCCACCTATTGAAGGAAATCACCCTCCATCGATATTAGCATTTTTTGGAATGAGATCTCTGGGTTATGATTTTTTTTTTGCGATTCTTTCCAATTGTGACCTCTCCTTCCACTCCGGCTTCTTCTCGCATAAACACCTCCACCACAGCCAGGTGACACCACCCCAGACCTCCTGCCTCTCCACACCTTCTCCGCCACCTCCTTCTCGTACTCCATTAACAATTCCTCCGTCACATTTGTCCACGGCGGTGTTGAGGGCATGGCGCAGCAGCGTACCAGCGGTAGAGCAACGCATAGCGGCAGGAAGCAGCACGCAGCAGGTGAGGCGAGCGGCCGACGATGGAGGGCAGAGATGCGGCCGACGTGGCTGAGGGGGCGGCCGGCAGAAGATGGCCACGACTGGAGGCGGCGCGAGGCAGGGGCGCGACAGCGGGGCGAGCGAAGGGATATGTAGCAGCAGATGGGGCGAGCGCAGCCAGCGAGAGTGTGGCGCGCGGCCAGGGTGTGTGTCGCGCGGGGCACAGTGGTGCGGTGGCTGCGGCGAGCGCGACGGCAGCGGCGGGCGCGACCGACGCTGTGTAGCACGGGCGTGGGGATGGAGAGGGAGTGGCCCTGCGGGCGCGGAAGAAGAGCGGCAGGCTCGGGCATGGGCATGCATAGGAGCGAACATGTGCCACGGGGTTAATCCGAGGAGCTCGGTGGCTACCCCTGCAATGGCCATGGCGGACGGCGGTTCTCGACCACGGCGAAATACCTAACGAGAGCAAACGAGAGGGGAAACAGGGGAAAGGCAAGAGGAGATCATGGCGGTGTCAATGGCGCCCTAGGGGAAGACATGGGAGCTCGGGGCGGCGCGGATCAAACAACAATGTCGCGGTGGCCCAAGGTTGAGGAAGACGGCAGCGACGTCGATGCGGGGTGCTGGACTTGATCTAAATATATCGGCTAAATAGGCTATGCTGATTGGCACTAAAGTTGAGCTAGCACCGCTTGATTATGTTACATATAATCGCCAAGATCTCGTCAGCGGCGTCATCTCTTTCATGTGCTTTACTACATCACATATGTGACAATTTGATAATAAAAAAGGTCATTAATGTCACTTAATATGTATGAGAATATTAAATGTAATATTAACATAATTGATATTGAACTTTTAAAATTAATGTGGCCCCGTTGCAATGCACGGGGCGTTCTTTTAGTCGGTATAATTGGTGGATGCGGATGTATGCATGCCCAGCTGACCCATGATTTCTAAGCTCTTATGTAGTCTTCAGCTGATTTTTTTTTCGAACCCACGTGGATGTGGATGGGGATGTGGCTGTGCTTGTTGGTTGCATTCCAGTAAGAGGTTCTGCACTCGAACGTGGAACTAAACCCAATCAGATCCACACCGTATCAAGTTTCCGCACCTGCTCTTCTCCCCACTATGTACAATGGACATGGTCGCTGGAGCGGCTAGGTTTGAACGACTTGGCGGTGTGATGAGTTGATAATGAGCTGGCTGAAAGATGGTGCAAATGGCAGTTGCTTCTTCTCAAGGTACATGAGGCAACGGTGATGGTGGCCTTTACGGATGCAGGCATAAGCCCAACCATACGCCCAACAAGTAGGAAAATTGTTTTTGCATGGTGGACGAGTGGACATGAGAGATCCATCTACAATGGAGTTCCATGTATCGGCATGAGGGAGCTAGGGATCTCTCCTTCGACAACTGATCCAACTCACAACGATGGAGGTTGGTAGCTCTACATAGCAATACCACTTTCTTTCCCCAAGCCTTCTATTCCCAATTGCATTTCACAATTTTGATCTAATTTCCTTCCCCTGCCATGCACCCCTAGACTAGCTTATATGATTTCCTCACTTGTGATCTATTTGATAGCAACAATAGAAATTTATGGCAACTCGTAGATCATCAAACTTGTTGCCATATGGGAGATTGGGCAAGATATATATGTGTGTGTGACATTATGGATATTAACATGGCAAATGGGGGTGGGCATGTGCTACCATTTTGCATTGATTTCATGTCGGTAGGTGGTAAGTTTATGAGCATGGGAGTGACTTATGACGTGTCATTATCGTATCATTGAGTTGTATTGACTTGAACGCAAATTGTGAATGTTAGAAGAGAATTATTGTGTATCTCTCTGATATATCTCCAACGTATCTATAATTTTTAAAGTATTCATGCCATGTTTACAATAATTTTATATGGTTTTGGTATATTTTTATATGATTTTCATGGACTAACATATTAACCTAGTGCCCAGGACCAGTTGTTGTTTTCTGTTTGTTTTTTGTGTTTAAGAAAATCCATACCAAACGAAATCCAAACATGACGAAACTTTTTGACAATTTTTTCTGAAAGGAAAGAGACTCGGGAAGCTTCGAGGAAGTACCAGAAGACCCACAGGGGCCCAACAAGGCGACATGGCGCGCCCTGGGGGCCGGGGTAGGCGCGCCCTGGGGGCCGGGTGCCTCCTGTGGTACCTCTTCGCGTGATTCCAACGCTAAAAATTCTTATATATTTAGAAACCCTCGAAAGTTAATCTAGATGATTTTTTCTGCCACCGCAAGGCTCTGTTCTGAAGCGACCTCATCCGGAGCTCCGTTTTGGCACCCTGCCGGAGGGGGGAAGTCATCACCGGAGGCCATCTTCATCATCCTCGCTGCTTCCATGACTTGGCGGGAGTAGTTCACCCCCCCCCCAGGGGGCTGAGGGTATGTACTAGCAGCTAGTGGTTGATCTCTCTCTCTCTCTCTCTCTCTCTCTCGTGATCTTGATAGGGCACGATCTTGTTGTAATCATATGGTGTTCTTCCCTTTCTATCTTTGTTGTGATGAATTGAGTCTTGCTCTTTCAAGTTCGGAATCGAAACTACAAAGGACAATTCCGCTTTGGAATCAAAACTTCAAAGGACAAGCAGAGTCGTTGCTTTTCGGGTCGTTGTTGCATCGAGGGAATGCCACATCCACTTGAAATATTTTTCGCGCTTGACAGATTATTTTCTCGATGCAAACATAGTAACGATGGGCCGTCCAAGTGCTTTCATAGTCCATTTAACCGGCCCAAAATCATCACATCGTTATCTCCAAACGAGTGCTTCAAAAATGTTATTTTTTGGCGGAATCAAATTTTCGCCCGTTTCCTAAGAGTCTGTAGGTGAACTTTGTTGCCATGGTTCACTTCAGAAAATCAAGAGCATGTTTAGATGCAAGTAAGCAAAAGCATCAGTTTTGCTGTTACCGAAGCATGTGCAAGAAGTATGCCATCCATCACACAATGACCGCAAATACGATTTCCATTGATAAAGTTGAACAGAGACATCAATTTTCTGAAATATAATGGCAAATCACAAGCATATGTTCATCCTTCTCAAAGTTTCTAATCCTTTAATGCATCTTTGAAATCATCGTGTTCTCAATTACATCCACGAATTATATTAGAAAATTGTCGACGCTAGAATAGAATATGTACCCCCAAACCGCCACATTCAATCGATACAATTCCACTTCGGAATCAAAACTTCAAAGGACAAGCAGAGTCGTCGCTTTCGGGTCGTTCTCACATCGAGAGAACGCACATCCACTAATTGATGGCGCGTGGGCGGCGCAAAGTCTTCGACCCCATGGCATCACAAACGGCTGGTCACTGTTGCATGGGGGTGGCACCGGGTCACCGTGGTGTGAAGTAGCGCAACAAACCCTAATTTATCGCCGCTTGGCAGAAGATCGGCCTCGTTGAATTGCAGCCAAGTTCGTCAACACTGTTTGCCTCAAAGATCATGATGTTGTGTCGAGATCTGGGTACGGGTTCTCCAAATATTTATCTAATGAGAGATTATCTGCTAATTAGCATTTAAGTAGTTAGGTAGAAATTATGCTTGCCCTTGAGCTCCCTTCCCAACTGAGGTAGGTCGAAGCCGCTCCTTAGCTCATGCCTGTAGCACCGCTCGTCAAGACCTCCCACCCCCTCTACACACTTCTTGCTTCCTTTTGCTGAGTGCCATGCATCAGTTTGGGGAACAACACTCCACTCTTCTCGCTGCCGGCGTGCGGTATAGATGAATTTAATTTGGTGAAATTCATAGGAGGGGTAACTTGGTTTTTTCATGTCAGCTAAATTCTGGAGATGATATAAATTTTAGAAAAGGGGCAAAAGGCAAATGGTCAAACGGCAAATAAAATTAAGGTAAAATATCATGTATACCATGCAAAAGAAGGGCTAAAAAATATACAAAAATGATCAAAAGGCTTGGAAAAGATAGGGCAAAATCCCATTCTCTGAACGAAAATCCAACGGCTAATTCAGCCCAACCGCCGCGCACACATCCGTAGTTCTGTTTACTCCCACGCCGCTTCGTTTTCGTTCTTGTCGGCCGTTCCCCATCCATCTCCATCCAGATCGCGGAACCCCATTTGACTACCACCGGCTTCGCGGGACCCCCTCTCCCCTCCGGGATGGACGACGGGCCCGGCCTCGCCGGCGAGCCCGCCCCTGCGTCCTCGTCGGCATCCTCTTCCGGCTCGCGGGCCTCCCGGCCGCGCAAGGGGGTGCGGCTCCGCCCGCTGCGCCGGCGGCGCGGTCCGGCGCCCGCCGCACTGGCTTCTCGGGGCGGCGACGGCGAAGGCGAAGATAATGGCGGCGCCGCCGCGCAGGACGGCCTCGCGCTGCCCCTGGGGATGTCGTTCGCGGCAGTTCTCGCGCGGGTACGTGCTCTGCCGGCCGGTGGTACACAATAAAGTCTCGAATTTTTTTGCTTGGTATTACATACATGGTTGCGCTAGTCCAGCATTTGTACTCCCTCCGATCCGATTTAATTGACACTGACAATTAATTCGGATGGGAGGGAGTAGCATTTTCTTTAAAACTATATGCTGCCTTTACACACAGCTGATAAGTTCCTAGTATATCTTTCAAAAAAAAAATTAAGTTCCTAGTATTACCATCTTTTGGTTTTGAGGTTTGCACATTTGTAATTGTACTGCACCAATGCATATGCTGTAAAACCTCCTAGTCAACATAGAAACCGGAAGAAATGTTTGCGCCCTTAAGGTGTAGTTTCATGGAATGAAAGTTTAGTGTGCCTATTGGAAGGAGAACCTCCTTCTGCAAACTGCAGCAAAAAAATAAAGGAAAATTGACTGTTTACTTGTACTAGCATGGGGTAATAGAATTATAAGTAGATGAAATAACATGGGGTTTAATGTTTGCGAACCGTGGCTGCTTGTCCGATTGAGCACAGCTTGTCGATTTAGTGCAACGTCTGCTATTGGTTCCAAGATTCGACGTTGTTACTAATTTCCATATCTGTGGTGAACGCTAAATGATCTAAAATTGAACTGTTGAATGTGCTGCCTTTCTTTCCTCCACTTCATCTTTCCAATGCCAACTTATGCACGTCTGCTTACATTCGCCGCCTTTTCATTCGTTTGCAGTTCCCACAACTGCACACTTGTTCTCTTTAGTAAACGATACATTGTACTCACCCGCGTACTACTACACATTTGCGTTTCATGATCATTTTGTTAAATGGTCTACCTTATTGGTCAGGGTAATAAGGAGTTACCTTCCCTGATGACAGGTTATGAATTCGAGCAATGATTCAGGCGAAAGATTGCATCCGGTCATCCTTTCCAAGGTACATGATTTATAATTTAGCAATAAGCCCTGTAAACCATTAAAAATGTTGTCTCAAATCGCAGATCTGTACATCAGCGGTGAAGGAATCTTTGGCAAATGTAAGCATGGCCCTCTTTTTGTTGGAGCTCACCTTTCTGTTGACATTCCTTGTATATCTTTTACTTATCAGTTGTATAGACATATGGTGACAGGTTTGACAGTTTCATGAGAAATTTTGAGAATTCATTTAGCAGCACACTGAGGACGCTTCATCGTATTAATGAGATACCTGTCTATGAGAGTAGTCCTACTCCTGAATACTCTTCTACAGATGGAGGCTCTGGGGCTGTAGGAAACTCGAGCGCTGTTGATCTGCAAAATCATACAAAAGAAATCGAGCAGGACCTCATGAACTCTGTAGAAAGTCAACTTGTTCTTTATGCCAGAGACAATCGACAGCTGGCTGATCGTGCTCATAGCAGATCCTCTCGTGAAGCTGATCAGTGCATTCTCAGTGCTTTTGAGAGATCTGTGAAGGAGCAGGCTCGCTCAAACGAACTCAAGGAGTGTGAGATTAGTCTTAGCATGAGAAAGCTGCAGCTGAAACAGACTGAATTAGCTCTTAGCTCCTCCTCGCACATGTTAGAGAAGATTAAGTTGTCCTTGGGTTTTCAGAAAGCTTCCTTCCAAGGAGAGAAATTCAAGACTCAGATGCAGGACACAAGGCATGCAGAAATTCTGAGGACTCTTATAGATTTCCTTGTTAGTGCAGTGGTAATTATGTCAGTGTGTTTTGCTTATGGAACTTATGTTCACTCGTACCAACGGATAACTGATGTTACAGCAGCTTGTTCAGCTGCTTCAAGGGTACGTTCATCTACCTTATCGCTCAAAATTACTCTTGATAAGTCTCTTTGTTAATCAGAAGCTTCTCACTGTCTCTTTTCCCACCTCATACAGGGATCTAAATCTTGGTGGGTGCCAAATTCAGTGTCAAACTTCAATTCTGGCTTGCAGTTCGTCAGATGTCATGTGATAGCAGCAACACGTATGTGCTTTGGCATAGTCATGATTGTGGCAATTGCTTGGTTAGCATCCCAGCGTTCCGCACTGACTGGATCAAATATGCCTATAACTTTCAATTTCATTTTGTTGGGAGTTATTTGCGGCTTTGCTGGAAGGTTTTGTGCCAATACTCTAGGCGGTGATGGAAATATCTGGCTTGTATGGTGGGAAGTCCTTTGTTCCATCCATTTACTTGGAAACTGTTATCCATCTGTTATTTACCACGTTCTTCATGGTCCTATATCAGTAACTCACAGCAAGGATGGTATGTGGCTCCCGTACTGGGTTCGCCGGTGCATATTTTATGCTGTGCTGGGGCTTGTTATCCCAGCCTTGACTGGCTTACTTCCATTTGCTTCTCTCTCTGACTGGACGGACCATTTTACGGAAGAGATAAAATCCTTCTTTGTTGGTAACGAAGTTGAAGCCTGAAGTATCTTGTGTTCAAATAAACCTTTTGGACTTCTGGAGGAGTAACATATGTTGAATTTGATGTTTGCCTCAGAAGTTTATCTTTGGAGAAGGAAACTTTGGATGGGAGTTGATGGCATTGTTGAACCATAAAGGAAGAATAGTTGAAGGTATCAATGCTTGCAGTCAGGCGG